>NC_047041.1:52014004-52130821 GCF_011762595.2 Tursiops truncatus
TGCATTTTTCTCACGTGTTTTCACATCCATGATGCATTTGGCCTTCAGGTAAACCCAAGAAGGAAGCAAGACAAGACTATTAGCTCCATTTTCCTAGTGTGTCTTGGAGGCTTGAAATAGCTTGACCAAGATCACATACTCAATGGCAGAGTTAGGCATGGTTGTCGTGGCTGTCCTGTTTGTCATCACTGATTCTCTTTTAATAAGCACATCTGATCACATTGTTGTCCAGTCAAAAGCCTTCGATTATCTCAGGAAAACCTCGAAATCTTCCATGATCTCTGCCACTCACTGCAACGTCCACCAAATCCATGTTCCAGGATCGGCTAAATGTCCATACATCACACCATTTCACCCCCGCGTGATGATGTTCCGAATCTGATGTTCCTCTGTCTGGGATGACCCCACCAACACCACCAATGTCCCCAGGCTCTCTAGGACCCCCTGCACTTTGAAGACCCAGCTCATTCATCTCCTCTTCTCAGTAGCCTTGCCACTTTCCTTCAGTTAGACTCATTTGTAGAAAGTCTTTTGTTTATTTCTTTTTTCGTATTTGAGCTAAAATGTATCTTCCTGTAGCTTCCACTCCTCAATCTCTTAGAGAACATATACAATAAGTCTTCACTGTCTTTCCTCAATACTGTTCAGTATTTGAAGACCCCAATATTGTCTCCCCTGAGTATCTGCTCTTCAGATTAGACATTTCATCTCCTTTCGGAACACAGAACATGGATTCAAGTCCCTCATCATCCTGCTCACTCTTCAGAGCACATGCTAAACTATTACAGCATTTGAGCAGAAAGGAACAGAATATCCAGGTGTCTCTTAACCAGCACACAATGTTGGAACCAACAGGGAACAATATGTATTGAGCTGGATCTAGCATTCGGCCAGCTGCTTTATCAACTTTATCTCATTTTAATCTTCATTGAATAATGTAATGGTGTCACTAATACCATTTACCAATAAGGAAATTGAATCTCAGAAACATTAAACCATTTGCCAAGCACGCACAACTAGTGGATAGAAGAGCAGGAATCCAAACCTTCCTCTGAACAACACGAAACCCATGCTCTTGCTACTATATTACCAGAATCACTCCTATTCCTCTAGATATTTCACTTCAATTAATTCAGCTGCACAGGAGAGTCAAACATAAAAGCTACAGCCAATTTTTTCCTGCTCTGCCAGGTGTCCCATGATCATCTTGAATTACCTAGATTCCAGATAATTTTCTGATTTGTGAAGGTCAAAACTGTGATCTCAGTTCCCCTCTTCAAGAAAATTAAAATAATTGGTGTTCTTCATCTCATCTGCTCTTCTGCACCTCTCTCGTTGTGCCAGTTGCTGAACAAACATGCCAGCTAAAATAGGCACATCTTCACAATCTCCATCTGCTTTATTGGTTTCTTTAAATAAAATATTCTTGTGATGAATAATACCAGCTAATTGTAAATGTACACATCACCGCTCAGATCCCACTACTTTGAATGGCTTCAGTGCCCTGATGGGGACTACAGACCTCAGTGGATCTCAGAAGTAACCACGAAAAGTCATTTGGACAGGGGCCACAGTCCACTTCTCAGCCACTCAAGACCCCAGTATCAGTGCCCCCTACTCTCTGTTACAGCCAATGCCATCCAAGGATTCAACTCATAGGGTATGGATGTGACTACATCCAGGCACTTCCCACTACACCACAGCCACCCAATTCAAGATGAATGGATGGGTTAAGTAAGTAAGTAATATAGGTATGAATAGATCAAGAGTAGACAAGAGGATGAGTGAATGAACATCTAGTGGTTGGATAGATAAATGGATAAGTCAATAAAAAGATAGGTTGAGTGGTAGTTGAAAGAAGAAAGGCAAGGAGAAGAGACAGGAAAAGAGATTCAGACCGAAGTTAGGGCATCCATGGAAGCTTACAATGTAGAATTTAAAAGGGCTACTTGATAATATTAATAGTATCAGAAAACTTTGAATACTTACTATGCCCCAGGCAGTATGCTAAGCATTTTATAAAATTATCTCATTTACTCTTCACAAGTAGCATTATTATCCATGTATTAATATAGATGCAAAAACTGATAAAATAGACCATAATAAATTTCCCTCTCCAGAGCCACCCTGGTCCAGTTCTGTTATCTGGAGTCACACAAACCAGATGTTCCCCCTTTTCCCAACAATACAATATTTAAATTAAAGTCAAAAAACATTTATTGAGTTTCCATACTATTCAAGGAATAGTTAATAGTTAATGTTAGGGATTTAGGCATGACTAAGACTGAGTCCCTCAAAAAACTCATGGTGAGACAGGAGAGACAGGTAGGTAAGCAGATTTGTAGGTTACAGTCTGATCTGGTAAACAGCAACACACCAAGAATGTTTAGAGTTTTGAGAGAAGATATGAGGGTTGACCCTGTGAAGGGAGCATAATCATGTACACCCACACCCAACATTCCATTCTCTGGGAAGAATTTCCTGTCCCTCTTTTCCAGGCCCCTCACCAATCTGGCCACCATCCTCTGGGTGGCTCCTGTTTATCTTTCTCTGAAGGTAATTCCTGGAAGAATCTGATTGGGGAGGAGAAAGGATAGTTTAGAGAAACATTTTCTGCCCCATCCCATGTCTCCATCACTGGAATAAAATTGTTAACTAGAGAAGACCATGAGGACTAGAAATTCTAACCCCCTTCCTAGATAGTATGCTGGTTTGGTCTACACAAGCACTGCTATTGGCCTCCATAACCAGCTGTCTGCACTCTGCATTGCTAGGAAACAGTAAGAGCCAATAATATCATGTAGCTTGTTTTTACCCATTCATTTTGTCTGTTTCTATTTTAGATAAGGTTTCCTTTTTTGTTTTCTAACCCAAATATGACTTAATAAAATGTGTTACATTCAAATCAATAACCAAGTAATATCACTCTACCCTGTAGTGATGAATTTCTAACAATAATGCATTGTTACAAAATGAAAAGATTAACCGTGCATTCCCAATCAGCTGATGATAGCTGAAGTCTATGTCTGCGCTTCTTCACATTAACAAATATGATCTAGTTAAAGGCACATTGTCTCAAAGCATTTATTATCAGATGTCATATTTTTCCCATACTTCATTTACAGGGTCATTTACTTATAAGAGGGTATGGTGACTCATCTCTTGAAATGTGAACTTTAAACAGTATAATGATAACATTCCTCATTTGTCTGTGTTCCCTGCAAATCCTTCAAAGCCCGTCTCAATCCTTCCTCCTTTCTGAAGACTCTAGATCAGTGGTTCTCAAACATGGTCCCTGGACCAGCAACATCAGCGTCTCCTGGAAACTTGATAAAAATGCAAATTCTTGAGCCTTACCAAATCAGAAACTCTCGAGGTGGGACCCAGTAATGTCATTTAACAAACCTTCCAGGTGATGCTGGTGCATACTAATGTTTGGAAACCATTGCCCTAGAGTGATGACCCCTGGGGAGTACACCACAAACATTTATTGAGAAACTACTATGAGGCAAGTCCTGAGCTAGGCACTGGGGACTGGGGTCATAGAGATGAATAAGACACAGAACACGTCTTTAAAAAACTAACATCCCATAGAGACTACAAATGTGGCTAACTCAGCAGAGACAGAGTGTAGCACTGTGCTGCCTGACCAGAGCTGAGCAATAGAATAGTAGGTAGGTAGGTAGGTAGATAGATAGATAGACAGACAGATATCACCAGAGGCTGAGGAAGTCCAGCATGGATACTAGGAATCTCACCCTGCTTTGGAGCACCATGTATTGTTAAGAACACAGGTCTAGAAGGAGACTCTGGTTTAAACCTTGCATCTGCCATTTGTTAGCTGTATGATATTGGGCTGGTTGACTGTTCTGCTCAGCAAAAGGGTATGGTGTAGAGATTCCAAGCATGCAGTCTAAAGCCTGATTGCCTGACCTTCAATCCCAGATCTACTACATTACTAGTTGTGTGACCTTGGGCAAGTGGCTTAAAACTCTCTATGCTTCAGTCTTCCTATCTGGAATGTGGAGCTACTTCATAAAGTTATTGCAAGGATTAAGTCATCTATGCAGATGACTTAGAACATTGATACAAGCTATGTAGAAGTGGTGGTGGTAGTGGTGGTGATGGTGAAATGGAAAACAAAATAATAGCACCTATTTTACAGGGTCAGTGGGGTAATATTAAATGAGAAAATGCCAAATTAAAGAATATTTTATATGAAACATATTTACTCCAGTTCTACCTTAGGGTTTATCTTGTTTTGTTTTTCCTCCTTTGGGTATACAGCTCACTGTAAATTTACAGTGAGGAGAAGTGGCTGATCAAGGAAGATTTGGGTATCCCTGGATCTCCTAGCCAAATAGCATAACAAGAGCATCTTAGTATCACCCTTTAATGTTATTCAGACTCCCCATGACTTTTGACTCTACTGCATATGCTGTATCTCCTAAACCTTGACAATTCAGTTACAAGCATTAAACTTTTGAATGTGCCCCTTTCTACCTTACTTTGAAGATTTATTGTGCATGAGAATCACCTGGAGATCTTGTTAAAAAGCAGGTTCTTATTCAGTTAGGTCCAGGGTAGAGCCTGAGAGTCTTCATTTATAACAAGCTCCCAGGGGTTGCTGGTCCATGGCCCACACATTGAGTAGCAAAGCTGTAGATAGTTCTTACCAGGCCTTTCTGCACAAAGTCCCTTAATGCTCTCCAAACTTCCACAAGTGGAATCCCAAATGTTGTCAGACTCTTCTTTGAAGGTTACCCCAGCGTCGGTTCAGAGCTCCTGAGACTGTAACGGAACCCTGAAAGGAGCCCTGGACTGGGGGAATCAGGAGGCCTAGCTTCAAGTTCTGCTTCCCCTCCTCACAAGCCATGTGACTTGAGAAAATTACAACCTGAATGCTTCTAAGACTTCCCAACTCTACCCCCTTCACATCCTTCATAGAGTGTCAAGAGTCAAATGAGATAGCGCATGTGAAAGCACTTGGCAAACTGAAGAGCACAGCACAAAAAGAAGAGGTTATTTCCAAGTTTCAGTAAAAAGGGATATATCATGTAGGGGTCAGAAAACTGCAACCCATGGGCCAAATCTGACCCACTGCCTGCTTTCGTGAATAAAGTTTTTTTTTTTTTTTTTTTTTTTTGGAAAACAGCCACACCCATGGCTGTTACCATCATCCTACAAGGCAGAGTGGAATAGTTAACAACAGAGACCATGTAGCTCACAAAGCCTAAAATATTTACTGCCTGGTCCCTTACAGAAATTTTACTGACCCCTGGCTTATAGGACCACTGAGAAAGCTGAAGAAATTGACTCTAGGCTGAGCTTCCAGGAATAACCCTCAAAGCCACACAGCAGAATTGAGCTTCCAAGAGGGCTGCTGCCCCTGCTGTCATCGGGAAGCAGTAGAAACAGGAACTTGCCTAACAGAGTGGGAAGCTACCACTGCGTGTGCTGGCTCCAGAGCAGTGCCTCCTTTGCTGATAGAAATGCTGTCCCACTAGGGACACAGAAAATCAAAGCCTCCATGACTACCCTTGCCAGCAAAAACAGTAGAAGCCCAGGGCAAAAAGTTCCACTGTGCATGGGTGTATCTTAATAGGGAAAACTAAATCACATGTAGACCCCAGACATACAGCACTCTGGGAAATACCATTTTTAGCTTTCCAGGTTCTACATTGTAGGCAGACGTGATAGAAGGAGAATTGAAATGGATGTAGAGCAAACCAGTATCCAGCACAGTCCTCAGTCAGGAGATGCAGTCTGGGCTTCATCCCATTCCATACGATCCACTCGTGTTCTAGGCTTCCCAAATGAGGTCCTGGCATAATGATTCCAAAATTGTCTGGGTCTCTCTCCCTAACAGCACCCAAAAGGTGCTATAAGATCAAGGTTTTATAAGCTCAAGGAATTATTTCTTGAGAACCTAACCCATACTCTGGAAGGAACCACCCAGAGCTCATTAACGGATGGCTTAAGCACAAATAAGTCAGTGCAATTGCAAATCTCTCCAGGGCCAGCCTACCCATGGAGGGGAGCTGGGCTCATATCCTGTGATGCCATCTGGAACCTGTTGAGTGACTTGGGGAAGCACCTCCTCTTCCTTTAGGCTTTTGTCTCCCTAAACTGGACATTTTCTGAGTCCCCTAAAAGTCTATGATTCTCAAAACACTTTAGCTCCCCAGAAATGGCAATGGGATAAGAAAGCATGTTGATAGGAGGTAAGTGTGGCAAACATCCAGGGTTGCATTAGCCCGAGACAGAGGAAGAGGGGCCCTGGGGCTTCAGCAGCATGTGAAAGCCAGACTCTGCACACCAGATTAGTCAGGGCCTGTCTCCTGGAGATTACCTCCTTAATCCCTGCATCCCGAGCAGCCATTTCTGAGGACACACTGACCTGTCACCCTCACCTGGGGGCTTAGCCACCCCCTTCCCAATGCCTCACTCCCCCTCCCCTCTGTCTTCCCTCAATTTCATTTTGACAACTGAAAAGATGACAGTGACAAGATGAGTACAGCCCAGGAAGATAAAAACAATGTGAAATGCAAAGATTGGAGCTTATCAGCCAAACAGGACATGGGATATAAAAAGTAATCAACCTAAAACTCTTATCAAAATCTCTCCCAGGGAAAGGTTTTAAAATGCTGTCATTGCTCAAGGAAAAATTATCGGATTATTATACAGGAATTTCACTCACTGTTCATTCTGTACACAGAGAATGCATACGTTCGTGCTAGAGGCTACAGGTAGTTTATGTCTTGAGAATTATATCTGGGGATTTTAGGCATCACATTCTCTAAGACATAAATGACATACACAGGCTTCCCAAGCCCACTCCCATTATAATTACAAGACTCCCTATAAAGTTCCTAAGCTTGGTACTAGATATAGCATGTGTGTTGTTTCATGCCTTCCACTCAACAATTCTGTCATGCTTGGTATTACCGTGTCCATTTCCCAGATCAGGAAACTGAGACTCAGAGCAATTGCCCAAAGTCCCACAAGTAAAAGTGTGAGAGCCAAGATTCAAATCCAGGTGAGGGCCCCTCTGAAGTCCAGGGGACACTCAGGTAAATCAGAACCCGTCTGTGGCTCCCTTCTAGCTTCGGAGTAAAATCCAAACTCTCCCACCCCATTGCTTCAGGGAAGTATAGTATTAAAAAATACGGTTTACTGACTCTCAGTTCTACCAAAGGAAGAGGAAGAGGCCCAGGGTGAACCCTGAGGACCACAGAAGAGGGAAAGGGCCAGCCAGGCATTCGAAAGAGAATCGTCAGCTGCAGACCCTCCTAATTAAGGCTTATTTCTCACCACTCACCCTCCCTTCCCCACCTTCAAAATATTTTTAGATAGTGGCGTGACTTGAATTACAGTATCTAATGTATGCATTCGTCCATTTGCCCCTATAGGGCAATCTATCCTCTTTAACTGCGCAAAGCACACCTAATTCAGTCAGTGTGTTCAAAGTCATGTTGTGTTTGAGGAAAGCTGGTTTGGAAGTTTTCTTAACTCCCTATCAGCAAACCTATCCAGGCGCTTTACTAGAAAGAGCAGGGCATAGGGCAGCATCCTGGAGCTAGAGAATACCTCGGAGGGCATACAGACCAGACCTCGCCATAAAAATGAAGAAACTGAGGGCCCGTGAATGGGCGAGACCAGATCTGCTTCACCAGCAAGTCAAGGGCAGGGTCTGCCGGTGCCCATTCCAAGGGCTCCTACTGCCCGGCCAAGGTTCATGGATTGCTCTTTGCCCAGAGAAAGCTTTATTCAGGCAACCTGAGACTCAGGGAAGGGAAAGAAAGATGGGAGTTGGACATTTTTAATGGTATGGGAAAATGCTTATAATATTAAAGGGTAAAAAGTAAATTCCAAAGTTGTATTAAAAAAACAACTCAATTAGGTTTTTTTTAATTAGCAAAACAACATACAGGAAATATGCCAACACATATACAGTGATTATTTCAGAGAGATGAGGTCATAGTAAATGTTCCTATTTGCTCACAATTTTTAATATCTTTCAGATAGTCTGCGATTATGTGTGTGTGTGTGTAGTACAAATTTAAAACCAGAGAACATAGAATGCCTCGCCCCAAAAAATATAGTGATAAAAACTGTCAGGAAGAAGAATGTCTTATGAGAGCTGAGGCTTCCTCAGGCAACTCCCCTCCCCCAACAAGTGTCCCAGAGAGACAGCGCTGCCCAGAGCTCTGGCCCTGGGCTTACTCTGTGTCTGTGGTTGTGTGTGCTCTGCCACAGCAGAGTTCAGGATGTGCAACAGTGACCTTTTACCTGCAAAAGTCAAAACATGTACTCTCTAACCCTTTGAGGAAAAGTTTGCCAACCCCTGATGTATTTGTTTGCTAGGGCTGATATAACAAACCGTCACAGCCTGGGTGACTTTCAGAAATGTATTTGCCCACAGTTGTGGAAGCTAGAAGTCTGAGATCCAAGTGTTGACAGGGTTGGTTTCCCTTAAGGCCTCTCTCCTTACTGTCTCCTGGCTGTCTTCTCTTTGTGTCTTCCCATGATCTACTCTCTGTCTGTGACCATGACCTAACCTCTTAAAAGGGCATCAGACATATCAAATTAGGGCCCACCCTAATGGGCCTCAGTGTAACTTTACCTCTTTAAAGACCCTGTCTTCAAATATAGACACGTTCTGAGGTACTAGAGGTTAGAACTTTCAACATATGAATTTGGGAGAGACACAGTTCAGCTCCTAACACCGTGGTATAGACACTCAATACCTGTTACATGAGCTGAGTCTTTTTACCCACAGGGTTGGGCACATAGTTTGTGCTCAATAAATGGGTTTCATCCCCCACTACTCCACAGCAGTCCAAATAACTTCGTGAAAGTCACAAAGGTTCATGAGGGCAATTCAAATACCAAAATGGAAATTAAAAATCTGTTTATTTTAGCAACTTTCCAACATTCATTCACTGGCTTCCATACCCTCAATTGTGATCTTTTATATGTTGGGGAGTTTCTGTGCTGTACATCCCCCAGTCAAAAAACCTCTTCTTGTATTTTGAGTACTGACAACAGCAACATGGAAGCTGAAAAAAAAGGCATGAAGCCATAATGGAAATGCTACCACAAGGGAGCCATGCCCAAACACCAACAAAAAGGGTGTGATGTGATCTGTACATGTCTTAATTGTGAGATGCCAAACCCCCCAAGGAAAGATGATTGTCACTCCCCTCCCTGACAGAGCAGAGCCACACAACACACATTTCCAAAGCCTGACCTAGGCAAATGGGCGAGGGCAGATGTTACACTAACCCCCAGCAGAGGGATGCTCACGCAGAGATGACAAGTCCAGGTATCAGCAGCATCTTGGCAGGGACTGTCTGACCCCACGATGCCTCTGACTTGCCCTCAGTAGAACTAGCCTCTCTTGACTCTGTGCTTCCATAGTCTGTATATCTCCAAGGTCTAGTGTGGGATGGACCAAATGTTTCTGGGATGAATGACCCCAGGGCATCATGAGCATATCTTTGTTATATCAAGCACTATTTTGCCTACCCTAGATGTCGGTCCTCTCTGCTGGAATGTGACTTCAACAAGATAGGACACTGGGGTTTTCTGTCTCCAGGACCTAGCACTGGCTTGTTAAATGGTGAATTTTCTTTGCATTTATAACCTCTTGTGATTCTATGGCAAAATCAAAGAGGGGGTGTCAGAGAGAGACATGGGGTACTAACAGGTATTTAGCATGTTTTCCTTGAAAGCTGTAGCTGGGTTTGAAAATACTAATTGCATATGCCATTCATTGACTACATACCTACTACCAGGCACAGTACTTAGTGCCTTATACATGTGCTACTGTTTAATCCTCCCACTAACCCTATGGGTTTGGTACCATGATCCCCTTATGGGGGTCCACGTTGCTCAGTATTTAGGAGACTGGGTCTTGGAGTCAAACAGTTTGGGTTCAGCTTCAATAGCTGAGTGGCTTTAGGTAACTCAGTTGGTCACCCTCTACTTTAATTTTGTCATCTGTAAAATGGTAAAACTAGAACCCAATTTACAGGTTTATCATGAAGAATAAATGAGATAAGGAGAAAATATATAAAATGTATATAAAACAAATAAGATAATGTTACCAAACCAAAGTTGGGTCCACTCTCCCACATGCAGTAAAGCCCATCTACTGACACCAGGTTGTGGTGAAAGAAAGTGCAGCCTTTATTGCAGGGGCCAAATAAGGAGTCCAGGGCAGCTAGTGCTCAAAAAGCCCAAACTCCTTGATGAGTTGCAGCCAAGTATTTTGAAAGGCCAGGTGAGGGAGGGGTCTCCCATGGTATGTGATCAGCTCACGTACGGTTCTGACTGGTTGATGGTGAGGTAACAGGACGATGTCGTAGTGGTAACATTATCAATCCTTAGGTGCCAGAAGGTCTGGGGGCTACGTTCTCACGATCATCAAGTAGTTAATTTCTTCCGTTTGGTGGTGGTTTTAGCATCTATAAAACAACTCAGGAGATGTGCATCAGATACTGTTATCTAGGTACTTCAGAGAGGAGCTAAAGCAGAGGATATGGGGGAGGGCTCTGTCCTGGGAAGGCCCCAAAGGGCCCTGTTGGGTTACAATAATGCATTTATAAAACGCTTTGTACATACTAAAAGCTCAATAAAGATAGCTATTGTTATTATCATCTATTTATAAGTTGTCAAGCCAGGTTTAGGCCCAGTCTGCCTGATTCCTGTGAACTCATCCAACTCTGCCTCAGTAGATGGTTTGTTCAACTCCCAACCCTTTTAGAGAAGGCAGTAAAAAGGACAAGAGTGTTCCCAACTCTTAAAGCAGCATGAGAAGACATGATTCCCCATCTATTCTTTTGGATAATATAGAATTTCTTTCCAATTATCAGTTAAGGAAACTTGCTCCCACACCAAATCATTTCTTCAAAAGTTATCCTGTCTGAGAGAATTAAGATCTCGAGAGATTTAGTTTCGTTTTCTGCTTCAGACCAGTTTAATGCTCAAGGCAAAGAGGCAATGATGGTTTCTATTGGGGTGACCATAGGACCCAGTTTGCTTAGGACAGTCTCAGCTTACTCCAGTTACCCCAGTGTAATTGGTGATAGCACTCCCTTTCACTTTCAAAAGTATCCCTATTAGGATGATAAAGTACATGTCCCTTATTTATAATAGAATATGCAAAGGTTTTCAAGTCATGGAGACCTGGGTTCCAATCCTGACTCCACCACTTACTAGCTATGCTCTGTGGTAATTCATCCAACCTCTCTGAGCTTCACATTCTCCTTCTGTAAAATGAGGACAGTACTGCATGTGTCTAAGGTGTTGTGAAGACTCAGAAAATGAGCTAACTTTGGAAAGCACCCTAGTAAATATGCCATAAAGACGAATTACCTTTTCCTTACTCTCCTCCTTCCATTTTCACCTAACCCTATATAAGTCAGAAGAGTGTGGATTCTTATTTTATAGTCTCCTAAGGACCTCTTTTGGTTATATATCCATTTCATAATTCAACTCAACACCTATGAATGGAGAACATTCCATACCCTAAATGTGGTACAGGCATTTTCACAAATAGCTCTAATACAAGGCAGCTTATAATAAGCCCTAGAGAGGAAACACAAACTACCACAGAGTTCTGAGAAGGAGTGGTCACTCTGATTGGGTGTTCAGGCTTCCTCCAGAAAGTAGCACTTGTTACCTGGCCATCTTAAGAAGAAATTAAATTGCTTTTTCCAATTTCTCTTCATAAATCTAAGTTGATTTCTAGACAGCTGGTCACAGGAGATACTTTAAGGAGCTCACTTACCTCTAAACTCCATGATCCAGTATTTCATATCATAGAGGACATTACCTTCCTTTTCTTCCTGGAATTTTCTCTCATTTTTCACATCTCTTTCTATCCATTTTTCTAGTCCCCAAAGTGCCTTTTTCTCTAGGAGACTGACCCCAAAATGCTGACCTGCTGTGCTCTCAAAATTGCTCCCTATGAGTTGCTCCCCTTTGTAGGGAGGCTTGGCCTACACTCCTCTCAAAGCAGAGTCTAAGACCATGTGTGTGGGTCACATCTGGGAATGTGATCCCAGGGAAGGGAGAAAGAGAGAAGCAAAAATAAGGATGTGACATTGAGTTAGTCACCACAAAAGCAACTGGTTCTCAGTTCTGCCAGGACCTTCCCAGAAATCTCATGAAAGCAACTCAGAGTTAACTGCCTGAGGAATGAGAGGGAGAACTTATCCTTTGGGCATCCTCATTAGTCAGGTTGGCCCCATAGGTGTTAACTCCCTTGAACTTCCTAATTGCTGTATGCGAGTAGAGCAGATTCTATAGGTATCGCACCCTGTGGTGTCTGAGAAGTCCCAAGGAAGGAGTGTAAGATACATGGCATGAGGCCCAAGGCAAGGTACAGTCCAATCATACCTACACAAAGCAGCCAAAACCTGCAAAAAAATGGGTCATCAGAGCAGTGACTAAAATAAGGAGTTAGGCCTAGAGAATGTTGAGGTGAACCCCAAGAGGCATCCAGTACGTAAGGTTAGTCAAGGAAGAAGCCATGCTACCCTGTGCTGATCACACTGGTCCCAAATTTACAGAATTCCCCTCTGATGGCCAGAAATCCCGAAGAGTGAAACTCTAGTTATATATCTCAAAAGAATTGAGGATTGTGGGTTTCTAATTGATGATGTCATAAGCACTATAACATAAGTACGTGTTGCCTTGAGTTGTGAACTTCTTTTTGCAACAACACCAATCTTCATCTGGCCTCAGTGAGCACAGTGGCCATCACTGAATCTTTCTGGTGCATATCAGGATACTGCTATTAGTCTAAACACCAAGACTCACAGTTTCTTCCTCTTTCCATATTAATCACTTATTAATATCAACTAATTCTATCTTTCCAATGTCTTTCAGGTAACTTTTCATTTTCTCTGTGATACTCAAATACAGACCCTTATTAACTGCTTCGTTGAATTTTTTTTTTTTTTTTTTTTTTTTTTGCCTTTTGACTTTGGTTGTTATCCCCTTAGGTGTCCGTAGTCCCCCACCACTGCCTGGTAGGTGCCCTAGCTGTGCAGAGACGCAAATTCCTTTTCCTCCTAGTCCACCATCTTGGCTCCGCCCCCCTGCTTAATTGAATTTTAAGGAGACTCCTTAATTCCATTTTCTCTTACTTTCTAATTCAGTTCTGTTCATTGGTAAAATGGGAATAGCAGTAACTACTATTTTATGAGATTTTCATGGCACTAAAGTGAGATCTATGAAATAATGTGTATGAAACACTGAGCTTGCGCTTGGCATATTGGAGTACTGAAGATTGGATCTGGCCGCAAGTAGCAGAAAGACTGAAAATTACACTGGTTTAAACAAGATACAAGTAGACATTTCTTGTTCTCTTTCTTTTACACATGAGTATAATCTCATTTCCACTTATGATGTGATTACTGGTACTAGACTAGCCTTTTTACCATAAACAGCTAGAAAGCTGAACAAACTATATCAAACAACTATTTTTAGACACTGGATAAAAGGCAGTGCATGTCCTGAAATAAGGGAAATAAAGAAGGTGAGACTAATGAGTGCCCCAGATTTCTACCTGGAGGCTTTCCCCCTGGAACAGGGAGGGAAAGAAGCAAAGCACAACAATCTTGCAAAAATAGAGTGTTCAGGGAGTCTGAAGCAGCTGAAATGCAGAGTATTATACCAAAGAAGAAGGAACTATGCAGGAAAAGAATTCCAAAAGCTCAGCATAGGGATCTCCTTGAGTTTTAGACTCAACACTAAGCTTCACATATGTAAGATAAGACTCCATGATGCCAGGAAAAGAATAAATAACAGAAAGAGAATAACTGGGAAAGCTGTAAGTCGAACAACTCCCAGAATTTGAAACACATTGAACACTCAGTTAATTTTCAGTAGAGACTCCAGAAAGATCACATCTTAGGAAGAGAACTAAACTATCCTTAGAGTAAAACCTCTTGATCTGCCCTAATAAAACTTCTTTTAAAGTCTCAGAAAAACAGCATATCTGTAAGTAAATTAACTGCTTGCCAAAATCAACACTCAAAGAGACAACAAAATCTAGACATTCAAAAACATAGCATGCATAATACCTAGCATCCAATAAAAATTGCTAGACATGTGAATAAGCAGGAAATTGTAATCTATAACGAGGGGAAGAATTAATCAATAGAAAGAGATACAGAATTTATCAGTATTTTTGAATTAGCAGAGGAAGGTTTTTTAAAAGGTATAACAAATATTTTTGAGGATTTCAGGTGAAATATGAACATAGGAAGAGAAAAATGGAAACAATTAAAAAGAAGGACAAACAAAACTTCCAGAGCTGAAAACTATAGTATCTGAAATAAAATTTTCCAGATAGGCTTGCCAGAAAATTAGATTCAGCAGAAAAAAACCAATCAGTAACCTTGAAGACAAGACTATAGAAGTTACCCAACTGGGTCACATAGAGAAAGAAAGCTATAAAAATAATACAGAGCCTTAATGACCTGTAGGACAATAAAAGTCATCCAACATGCATGTAACTGAAGTCTCAGAAACTGGGAGTTGGATGAAGGGATGAAAAGAATTTTTAAGGTCATAATGGCTTAAAATTGTACAAATCCAAGAGTTTTACACTCCTCCAGAAGGATAAACGCAAAGAAAACCACACCAATGCACATCAAAATCAAATTGCTAAACGTATGCAGTAAAAAGGAAATCTTAAGAGCAGTGAAAGAAAGTGACACGTTGCATAGAAAGGGACAAACATAAGAATGACTGCAGACGTCTCATCAGATGCAATCCAAACCAGAAGGCAATCGGATAACATCTTCACAGTGTGCTAAAGTAAGCCTGGAGACCGTTCATTCCAGATGTGGTGCTCCACAGCATCAGGCACCTGAGGTCTTTATCTCTTATTGGTTCACCATTCTCAGTGCAGTGCTTTCATCATAATGAAAGATGGCTGCTCAAGCTTCAACCGTCAGACCTACATCCAGCAGGAAAGAAAAAAGGGAAGAAGAATGGCACACTCCCTTTCTTTAAGAACAGTTGCTTTAAGTAGCATACAGCCACTGAGTGGAACTTAGTTACATGACCCACTCAAAGGCAAGGGAGACTGGGAAATATAGTCAATTCTAGTGGCCATGACTCCACATAAAAATCTGGGTTCCGTTACTAAGGGAGATGGAGAAAGGTGACAACTAACAATCTTTGTCATGGTGCAGAGTCAATAAATGTTAATTTCTTTCCTTTCTTGATGCTGCTCTTGAGGTGTTGTGTAGCCTCGAGTAATCAACAGATTCTCATAGATGCAATCAGGGACTTGGAACTGGATTATAAGAGTCCTTCCAGTTCTGATCGTCTTTGTTTCTATCTTGTTGCTGGCATAAGATGATAAGAGTCAGCAATTTATAGTTTACAGGCCAAATCTGGCTCACCACTTGTTTTTAGGAATAAAGTTTTACTGGAACACAGTCATACAAGTTCACTTGTACATTGTCTATGGCTGCTTTCATGTTACAACAGCAGCATTAAGTTATTACGAGAGATTGTATGGCCACAAAGCCTAAAATATTTACTATCTGGCCCTTTACAAATAAAGTTTGCCAGTTCCTGCTTTAAACAAATAAATGAATCCATGTGACAAAGCAGTTTAAGAAAACTCTGCTTTCAGCAAAGTTTGTCTTTCTTTTCTTCTATTCACTCCTCTAGCTTATTTTCTGTAATTTGAAAATGAATGCAGTATGGTCTTAATTTTTGAAGATTTCAAGAGAAACAAATGCAGATACTCTGCCAGAGAAATAAGTGACGGAGTGTTTTCTTAATTCTTGAAAAAACCATCATCTGCCCTTAAAATATCAGGTTTTAAACACAGTAATCTCCTTCATCAGAAATTATACTGCAAAAAAAATTATTTTGGACCGTATCCCAAGAAAAGTGAGCACATAGGGGATAAAATCTTGGTAAAAATGCTCAAAATAGTTCTGCATTGTAGAATATGCTCTCACATCAACGAAAAGGATCATAACCCAGGGGACTGAGAAAGAAGAGTAAGCCATGCAGGGTCTGTCTGGAACTCACGCTAAAGAAAATCACTAGCTAGAGGACTGGCCCCTGAAGCAAGTAACCTGGAGTTCAAATTATATGGACTAAAAAAAAATATATGGCAAAGCTGGGCCTGGTTCATGGTGGTTGAAATGTAACGGCCAAAATGCCTATCAGCAGTGATGTCCAAGGTTCAGAAAACGACAGTTGTCCATAACACTTAGAGAGGATTTATTTTGGGGGTTTCTTGGGTAATGATGGTTAGGGTCCATCATCCCAGGCAAGATTCTGGAAGATAGCAGTCAAAGTGTTCTTCCAACAGATGGCTAGAGCATTAATCAGGAACTGTGAAAGAGGCCCTAAACTTGAACCGAAGCCAAAGAGACATGCATTTGGAGTGGGCTGCTTCTTAGTGACCACACAGAAGCCCAGATTTCTCCCTCAGAGGTACCCGTTATAGAAAGAACTAGTTCTCTGCAGTCAGGTAGGCCTGGGTTCAAACACCTGGTCACCACTCCCAAGATGTGAGGTCTAGGGTGATGTATTTGTCATCTTTTAGCCTCAGTTTCCGCATTTACAGAACGGGAGTGTTGCAATATTGTCAGGACTACTGCTGAGTAAGCGCTTGATAAATGGTAGGTGCTACTCTTGTCACTACCATCATCATTATCATTATCGTCGTCATCATCATCATCATCATCACCATCATCATTTTGGTAGTCAAGATGCCAGCTCCAAAGTATCGAGGTTAGTTCTTCACTTCTGGGTCAGCCCTTGACTAGGACCAGCTTGGGACCTGAAAGGACTCAGCCAGAAGGCTGAAGACATCCTTGTCTATAGAGAAGTGGAACTGAAAAATGGCAGAACCCAATGGGTAAGAATTCTGTAGTGTCTGAGCTCTGTAGAAGGACTCTGTTGTTGCCCTGGTTAAGAGTGTCCACAGAAGTGAGTGGACAGCAAAAGCAAACAAGTGTGTGAGGGAATACAGTTGGCAGTCCACCAAACCAAGTCACTGTCCGTTGACATAAGGAGAAAATGCAATCACCCCTATCATTCTCACTTTTAGATGTGTACACAGTGTGTCCAAGGCTCCCTATTACCTCTCTACCCTTATCTCCTACTGCTCTGCCTCTCGCTGAGTCTAGTCCAGCCACCCCTGTCCTCTGGCTCTTCCTTGAATTCATCAGATTTGCTCCTGTCTCATGGCCTTTGCTGTTTCCTTAGATTGAATGGCTGTTTCTTCAGATGTCACCATACCTTGCTCCTTCACTGTTAAAGTCCCTGTTCCAATCTCCTTTTGCCAAAGAGGCCATCTGTGGCGTGAAATGAGACCCTTCCTCTAACCTTCAACCTCTGCCCCCTTACCTTGCTTCCTTTTTCTCCATGGCGCTCATCATTTCCCGATATGTTACACGTTTATTTTCTTATGGTCTACCTCAACCTTTTAGAATGTAAACTCCATGAGGTCAGAGATTTTGCTTTGTTATTAATGTCTCTGCACCTAGAAATGTACTTGAAATATAGTAGACATGCAATAAATATTTGTTAAATTAAATATTTATTGAATGAATATAACCCCCTGCCTCCAGGGGAAAAAAAGAAATAATTTTGTTTAAAAAGAGTAGGCAATAAATCTACAGAGAGTAGAAAAACAAATATCCTTAGCAGAAAGAATTTGAATAATGATGGGGGAGGGGAAATAATTATCCTAGAAAATGTAAGCTGTGGGCACTATTGCAGTTGAAAACATCATAGTTCTGAGCATCTTTGTGGCCAAGGCAAGAAAGAGAGAAGTAAAGTCAATGATAATCAAAGAAGAAAGCTTTTTTAAGAAAAAAAAGCACATCTTAAGTCACTGATTTTCAAACATGTTAAGAGTGAAAAACATTTTCGCCCAATGAAATCTTATCAAGAGCCCCAATAAGAAAATCAAAAGTCTATTTAGCTTCAATTTATTCTTATGTGCAAAATGTAACATTGACTTACAAAGTCAACGAGAATAATGAGGTTGTGAAGTTACAGACTTACATCAACCTCCGCGTTCATTTTACTTCTCTACATTGTGTAGTTCTGCCAGTCCCCAGAATACCCTTCTTCACACACATACGTAGCTACAAATGGCACGTTTTTAATGGCTTGTCTTGCAATCTCAGGATGTTCCTCAAATCATCTGATCCAACAGCTCCAAAGAGCAGCAGCAGCAAACTGTTCTCAAACTTGAATCACTAATGACCTCCAGCAACACCTTGTATTTTTTTACATACATCTGAAATATAGAAAGGGAATCCCCCAAAGTTACAGTAAACAACAAAACTATTCCTAACTCAATATTACCCCAAAATACAATATTTAAAATGTGATTGCTACTTTTATTCAACTGTGCACTTTGTTCTTATGGAGCCAAGAATAGAGACACAGGAGCCATGCTGGGAATAGGTCACAGCATTCTCTTCAGCACACCCGGGTTGGAGAGTTAATAAATTCCCATGAACAACATGCACAAGCCTGATTTTTTTTTTTTGGGGGTCATGAGGCATGGGGGAATCTTAGCTTCCTGACCAGGGATCGAACCTGCACACCCTGCATTGGAAGGTGAAGTCTTAACCACTGGACTGCCAGGGAAGTCCCAAGCCTGACTTTTAACAACCAAAAGATGCAGAGCTGCAACTGGCCTGATCAATGACACATATGCATGAACTTCCAAGTATGCACTAAAAGCTCTGTATAGATGAAGGAAATCAGTCCTTCATCTATCATGTGTGCTGTACGTGTGCATGTCTGTGTGTATGTGCCTGTATATTCACACATATTTTCTAAATATTTTATTTATTTATTTTTGGCTGCATTGGGTCTTCGCAGCGGCGAGCGGGGGCTACTCTTTGTTGTGGTGTGCAGGCTGCTCGTTGTGGGGGCTTCTCTTGTTGCGGAGCATGGGCTCTAGACATGCGGGTTTCAGTAGTTGTTGCATGCGGGCTTCAGTAGTTGCGGCTCCCAGGCTCAGTAGTTGTGGCTCATGGGCTCTAGAGTGCAGGCTCAGTAGTTGTGGTTCATGGGCTTCATTGTTCTGCGGCATGTGGGATCTTCCTGGACCAGGGATCGAACCCGTGTCCCCTGCATTGGCAGGAGGATTCTTAACAACTGTGCCACCAGGGAAGTCCTAAATATTTATCTTTAAGGTTTAATTTTTTATTAACCTGGAATATATTTTCATGTAAGGAATGAGGAAGGGGGTCTAGCTTTATGTTTCTGTCCTAATGGCTAGACATTGGTCCCAAAATATTTATTGAAGAATTTATCCTTTTTTTATAATGCCACCTTTAATTACTTAATAAATTTTCATCTGTTTAGGTTCTATTTCAAAGTCTCCTTTTTCTGTTTCTTTAGAAAAAAATAAAACTTTTAAAATTCAAATTCAAGGGGACTTCCCTGGTGGCACAGTGGTTAAGAATCCACCTGGCAATGCACAGGACATGGGTTCGATCCCTGGTCCGGGAAGATCCCACATGCCACAGAGCAACTAAGCCCGTGCACCACCACTACTGCACCTGCACTCTAGAGCCTGTGAGTCACAACTACTGAGCCCACGTGCCACACCTACTGAAGCCCGTGCACCTAGAGCCGGTGTTCCGCAACAAGAGAAGCCACTGCAATGAGAAGCCCACACACCGCAATGAAGAGTAGCCCCCTCTCGCCGCAACTAGAGAAAGCCCGCGTGCAGCAACGAAGACCCAATGCAGCCAAAAATAAATAAATTAAATTTAAAAAAATTCAAATTCAAATTGAGCATTTGGAGGACCCTGCAGCACCTCTGCCTGATTCTGAGGTTTCTACATTAGTTTTACATTAGTGCACTTAATTGAGCTGATGTCATAGGCAGCTGTAACAGGGACCTCTGTTCTCAGCAATCAAGTATACCACAAATTCCGAACCCCTTCTACTCCCACTTCTCGCCCAGCTCAGGAATCCCAGCCACAGCATCCCAATCAGAGGGCCAGCCAGCCTCTGTTGGAGCATTTTCAGAGCAAGGTGCTCAACGCCTAACACAGTTGCCTATTTTATTGTTGGATAGTGTTGACAGCTAGAGAATTCTTCCTTTTGTCTGCTTCCTTGAATTTCCACCAATTGATCTAACCCTGTTATCCACAACCTCACAGAACAGGCCTAATTCCTTTCCCATCTGCCCTTCTACTTGAAGACAGAGAGAATATCTCCCCTTGGACTTCTCTGATTCATGCTCTTAATCTCTAGCTCCTTCAAAGGGTGCTGGGAAATCCCAAAAGATGGGGGCAGAACTTTTAAAATTAGGTGTTTGTAGTGGAAAGAGTACTAAACTTAGGGTCAGAATAGCTGAGTTTAAATCTCAGCCATGTGACCTTGAATTAATCTTTCAAATTCCCTGAGCCTCAGTTTCCTTACCTATAAAATGGGTATGATGGTCATTATTATGATTATGATCAACATGAAAGAGATTTGATACTGACAACTACAGCATCAACAATATGGTGTGACTTTGCCCTGGAGGAATTGTAAAGGGTGAGAATAGATCTCTTTCTCTCACCTGCCTCATCCCTACCACCTCTACATCCTTAGGCAGATTCTTACTGCTCTGACTTCATGCCCAAGTAATATTTTTTACTCCAATATCCAAGAGGGGAAAACAAGTCACAGCCAGAATTTAACCAGTGCATCGGTGTATTGGTTTATTTCCCCATCTACACAGGACAGTGTTTGCAGTGTAATAGAAATGCCTTTTCTTTCTCACTGCTGTCAGGCTAAGTTGGTTTCCCATCTCACATTTTAGAACTGATTCCAAATGTTGGTCATAATTATCAGGGCTGAAAAGGAGGCAGACTTCAATCCTTCCAGAGTTTGGTGGTTTCACCAAGGGGAAGGGAAAAGCCTGGGAGGACAGGCTGAGACAAAATGTGGGTGTCTTTCTGCTACCTCCTTCACAGGAAGGCGGAATTTTACTCACATGGGTAACGAAATAGACACGGGTTGCTCTGTTAGGTTTACTACCTTGTTTGCAAACAAGGCAATTCATAAAATTAGCGCCATGAAAGTTTCAGGGAAGAAAGCTGTACCGTGAAGTTTCCCCGCAGTTCCTGCAGGTAATTCACGTACTCATCATATTTTGAGAGACTCAGCCAGGCTTGAACGGTGCAGTAGGTGTTTCCCATACTCAGTGGTTTATGAATATTTAAAGGTAATAAATGTCAAATTAAGTGTTCAATGATGTTCTTTACATGTAAAAGTCCTTGAGAAGGCTCTGTTAAAGATGAAGCTGATAACCAATTTCAAAATGTCTTTATTCTTTTTACTTTGAGGACGAGAAGATGTCTTTTAATACAGTGGGGATTTTGTGGCTTCTGAGTCCTAAGTTCCAACAGTGGTAGCAGTAGGAATTTGAATTTGTTCTTTAGAGTTTTAGGATTCGTCAAAAATACGTTGTTTCCACTAACAAAAAGAGAAAACTTTAGATGGAAATTTCCCCCTACTTTAACTCTTGCCAGCTTTCTGGAATTAATCTAGCTACAAGAAAGGAATCCAAGCAAGGCTGCTGATTCATGGCAAAGAAACCTTGGGATTTAGCATTGGACACAGCTGGGTTCACCGTCTCTGTGACTTCTTAGCTCGGTAACCTTGGGCAAGTCCTTCAACCTCTCTGAGCCTCAGATTTCCCTGTCTGTAATCTACCTAATGGGCAGCTGTGAGGCTCCAGTGGCATAATTCAATGAGATAGCAGGTGTAAAAGTAACTGACACACTGATACTCAATATATGCTTGTTACAAAATTGTAATTACTAAAGATCGTCACTGTCCAATCTACTCTGTATATGAAGACTAAAACTTCAGCAAATGAAGGACTCTCCAGACAGTCAATAAAACGTGCTCTTATATCAACAGCATGAGAATACAGGTGGAAGTTGTCAAGTTCCACCAATTCAACTTATATTTCACTTAATTTAACTTAATTGCAGTCAGCTGCCGTACAACAGAGCTCATATCTACCCTGAGTTAAGAACTCACTACTGGGGACTTGGAATCAGACAACCCGATCTCAAGTTCTCCACCATTATCTGGAGGAACTTAATTACGACCTGGCTCCTCTCTGAGTGAGGATAACACTACCTGTGAGTGTTGACATGTGAATCCAGTAACAGGCCTGCATAAGCCGTGAAGCGTCACTGTTTTAGTTGTCTATTACAGCCCCAAAAATAGGACCCCCAAACTTATTGGCTTCAAACAACAAAGTTTATTATTTCACAGTTTTTGTGGCTTAGCTGGGTCGTTTGGCTCGGGGTCTCTGACAGGCTGCAATAATGGTGAGGGGATTCCACAGCGGGTGAAGAACAGGAGGCCGTAATCACTGAGAACCATTTCAGAAGCTTCCTACCCAGCCACCCAGATCTGAAAGGTCAGCATTCCCACCTCATTATGAGCATGCCTGTTCTCCTCCACGAAAACTTTGGCCATTTCTTTCTTTCTTTTTCCTTTTTTTTTTTAACATCTTTATTGAAGTATAATTGCTTTACAATGGTGTGTTAGTTGCTGCTGTATAACAAAGTGAATCAGCTATACATATACATATGTTCCCATATCTCCTCCCTCTTGCGTCTCCCTCCCTCCCACCCTCCCTATCCCACCCCTCTAGGTGGTCACAAACCACCGAGCTGATCTCCCTGTGCTATGCGGCTGCTTCCCACTAGCTATCTGTTTTACATTGGTAGTGTATATATGTCCATGCCACTCTCTCGTCTCAACTCCTGTTGCCCCGATAGCCTAAAACACCCAACTGAACTCTTTAGCTCACCTTAGCCCACAAGAAGCCTTACAATAGGGCTTCCCTGGTGGCGCAGTTGTTGGGAGTCTGCCTGCCGATGCGGGGGACATGGGTTCGTGCCCCGGTCTGGGAGGATCCCACATACCGCAGAGCAGCTGGGCCCATGAGCCATGGCCTCTGAGCCTGCGCGAACGGAGCCTGTGCTCCGCAACGGGAGAGGCCACAACAGTGAGAGGCTCGCGTACCGGGGAAAAATAAAAAAGGCCTTACAATAAAAATACATATTATACAATGAAATACATAGCATGTGATGAAGCATAAAAGAGGAATTCATAAATACATAAGGTTAAAAGTCAAAAATTGGGGCTGGAGAAAGAACAAAAATATAAATGCTAAACAAATCTATAAAGATCTCTCAGATCTGGCTCTGAGCTTCTTGGCAGCCGAAACCAAAGGGAGACCCGGTTGGTTATAGTCTTAATCATCAGAGAAAGAAATAGAACTGTTTCTCAAGAGATAGAAAATATTTAAGTATTTCCTAGCAGTTAATCGTTTTTTAAAAAATTCCATATGAGGTGCACCAAGCGATGTAGTAAATGGTGACCTTAACAACTTCCCCACAGAAATGCAGAAAACAGTTTCATAAGGCGAATCTTCTATCATTTCTCAATAAAAGCCTAGGGTATAGCTGCCAAATGCAAAGAAAATAAGATAAAAGGCAAAGCCTTCTGATGGTGTGGCTTGATCCAGGAACAGGATCTAGAGTGCTTGTGATGTCAGATAGGTTTTATCTTGAATGCCAAGCCCAGATGATTGAGAGTGACTGCCACACGCAGTAGAGTAAGGATTGTGAGCCCTGTCTGAGCTCCACAGGAAAGAGTGTGGTGATCCATTAGTGATGTCTGACACAGATGCAGGAATAAGGTGAGACGCCACAGGCTCTCTGAATACGTACCCTGGACTGGGGCAGAAGTCCTTACTCCAATTTCTTTTGACTGGAGCCCCCTGATGTATGTCAAAAAATACTGCAGCCCAGCTGTCACCTCTGTCTTCTTCCTAGATGTAAGAAGACTCAGAGACAACAAAGAATTAAGAGGGCAGAAATAACAATTAAAATAGGGCCAGTCATTACTCAAATAATAACAAAATAATCAATAAAAATCCAATTTAACAGTGATTCTGCATACTATATTTCATCAAATCTAAAATGCCACCAAGGACTCACAACTATCCTATATACATGAACAAAGGAAAAAATTCCACTAATTAAACTGTGGCACGATGCTTCTTTAATATCTATGTATCTTAGCAATAAGGCATATTGTGATTGGTGAAAGAGTGTCAGCAATGGAAAATTCCATCCAACTCCAGATGACACAGATATGCTCTGGGAACAAAGAGCACTGTGTTTCTGAGACATCCCTGGATGCCCTCTGTGTGTGTGTGTGTGTGTGTGTGTGTGTGTGTGTGTGTGTGCATGCATGCATGCATGTGCATTTGCGTGTGCATGCTCCCTCTGTATCAGTGCTTCAGGGGAGGAGAGAGGCCCCGCCTACCAGTATCTCAAGATCTCGTCCCATTGATTCTTCCATTTAATCCTTCAGTTAATACCCACTATGTGCACAGTCTGATTCTACCTGTAGTATCAAGAGGGTGTCACAGACATCAGAGAGCTAGAGATTGAACTCAGAAATTCTTATTCTTAAAGCCCTAGACTTCACACTTCTAAGAAAAATTTCTTCTAAGACAAACTTCTAAGTTTGGTTAGTTTTGTTTCCCTGACCATATTATGTAAAACTTTCTAAGTAGATTTTTAAAAAGCAAAGAGTTTATGTGTAACTGCTTAAAGAAACCATTTTTGACTTAGAGGTAAAGTTTCAACATAGACGCCTAGTATGTAGCAGGTACTACATCAGTGAAGGTGCTGCTTTTCCAGGCTCTGACTTCTCTGCAAATTGTGATGAATCAAAGGGATGTCCCTCCACTGAGCAGTGTTAATTAGTTGGACACTTAACACAGAGACCTCCCAGCACGGGAACTGCCCGCCCTGTCCCCACTGTGCCTGACTCAGGCCCGCCTGCAGTTGCAAGGAATGAGTTCTCTTGTATGGAGAAGGATCCCCACTGATCCAAATAAGGCACCCTGATCGAGCAGTGCTTCCAACAAAGGAACCAGGATGCTGGACCCTATGAAGGCAGAGATAAGAGAAGCCAGCAGTCGTAATCCTGGGAGCGTTCCCCACAATACTCTCCATTTAACACACACCCAGGTGTGTACATTCTGCTTCCCATTCTTTAAAAGTGCAAGGCATAGGGCATTCCATCCAAAAACAAGAGAATACACATTTTTCAAGTGCTCATGGAACATTCTCCAGGATAGATCATCTCTTGGGTCACAAATCTAGCCTTGGTAAATTTAAGAGAATTGAAATTGTATCAAGTATCTTTTCTGACCAATGCTATGAGACTAGATATCAATTTCAGGAAAAGATCTATAAAAATTACAAATACATGGAGGCTAAACAATACACTACTTAATAACGAAGTGATCACTGAAGAAATCAAAGAGGAAATCAGAAAATACCTAGAAACAAATGATAATGGAGACACAATGACCCAAAACCTATGGGATGCAGCAAAAGCAGTTCTAAGAGGGAAGTTTATAGCAATACAATCCTACCTTAAGAAACAAGAAACATTTCAAATAAACAACCTAACCTTACAACTAAAGCAATTAGAGAAAGAAGAACAAAAATACCCCAAAATTAGCAGAAGGAAAGGAATCATAAAGATCAGATCAGAAATAAATGAAAAAGAAATGAAGGAAACGATAGCAAAGATCAATAAAACTAAAAGCTGGTTCTTTGAGAAGATAAGCAAAATTGATAAACCATTAGCCAGACTCATCAAGAGAAAAAGGGAGAAGACTCAAATCAATAGAATTAGAAATGAAAAAGGAGAAGTAACAACTGACACTGCAGAAATACAAAAGATCATGAGAGATTACTACAAGCAACTCTATGCCGATAAAATGGACAACCTGGAAGAAATGGACAAACTCTTAGAAATGCACAACCTGCCGAGACTGAACCAGGAAGAAATAGAAAATATGAACAGACAAATCACAAGCACTGAAACTGAAACTGTGATTAAAAATCTTCCAACAAACAAAAGCCCAGAACCAGATGGCTTCACAGGCGAATTCTATCAAACATTTAGAGAAAAGCTAACACCTAGCCTTCTCAAACTCTTTCAAAATATAGCAGAGGGAGGACACTCCCAAACTCATTCTACGAGGCCACCATCACCTTGATACCAAAACCAGACAAGGATGTCACAAAGAAAGAAAACTACAGGCCAATATCACTGATGAACATAGATGCAAAAATCCTCAACAAAATACTAGCAAACAGAATCTAACAGCACATTAAACGGATCATACGGGCTTCCCTGGTGGCGCAGTGGTTGAGAGTCCGCCTGCCGATGCAGGGGACACGGGTTCATGCCCCGGTCCGGGAAGATCCCACATGCCACGGAGCAGCTGGGCCCATGAGCCATGGCCGCTGGGCATGCACGTCCGGAGCCTGTGCTCCGCAACAGGAGAGGCCACAACAGTGAGAGGCCCGCGTACTGCAAAAAGAAAAAAAAAAAAGGATCATACACCATGATCAAGTGGGGTTTATTCCACGAATGCAAGGATTCTTCAATATATGCAAATCAATCAACGTGATACACCATATTAACAAATTGAAGGAGAGAAAAAACATATGATCATCTCAATAGATGCAGAGAAAGCTTTTGACAAAATTCAACACCCATTTATGACAAAAACCCTGCAGAAAGTAAGCATAGAGGGAACTTTCCTCAACATAATAAAGACCATATATGACAAACCACAGCCAACATCGTCCTCAATGGTGAAAATTGAAACCATTTCCACTAAGATCAGGAACAAGACAAGGTTGCCCACTCTCACCACTCTTATTCAACATAGTTTTAGAAGTCCTAGCCACACCAATCAGAGAAGAAAAAGAAATAAAAGGAATCCAAATCGGAAAAGAAGTAATGTTGTCACTGTTTGCAGATGACATGATACTATACATAGAGAATCCTAAAGATGCTACCAGAAAACTACTAGAGCTAATCAATGAATTTTGTAAAGTAGCAGGATACAAAATTAATGCACAGAAATCTCTGGCATTCTTGTACACTGATGATGAAAAATCTGAAAGTGAATTCAAGAAAATGCTCCCATTTACCACTGCAACAAAAAGAATAAAATATCTAGGAATAAACTTACCTAAGGAGACAAGAGACCTGTATGCAGAAAATTATAAGACACTGATGAAAGAAATTAAAGATGATACAAATAGATGGAGAGATATACCATGTTCTTGGATTGGAAGAATCAACATTGTGAAAATGACTCTACTACCCAAAGCAATCTACAGATTCAATGCAATCCCTATCAAACTACCACTGGCATTTTTCACAGAACTAGAACAAAGAATTTCACAATTTGTATGGAAATACAAAAGACCCCGAATAGCCAAAGCAATCTTGAGAACGAAAAATGGAACTGGAGGAATCAGGCTCCCTGACTTCGGACTGTACTACAAAGCTACAGTAGTCAAGACAGTATGGTACTGGCACAAAAACAGAAATATAGATCAATGGAACAGGATAGAAAGCCCAGAGATAAACCGACGCACATATGATCACCTTATCTTTCATAAAGGAGGCAAGAATGTACAGTGGAGAAAAGACAACCTCTTCAATAAGTAGTGCTGGGAAAACTGGACAGGTACATGTAAAAGTATGAAATTAGAACAGTCCCTAACACCATACACAAAAATAAACTCAAAATGGATTAATGACCTAAATGTAAGGCCAGACACTATCAAACTCTTTGAGGAAAACATAGGCAGAACACTCTATGACATAAATCACAGCAAGATTCTTTTTGACCCACCTCCTAGAGAAATGGAGATAAAAACAAAAATAAACAAATGGGACCTAATGAAACTTCAAAGCTTTTGCACAGCAAAGGAGACCATAAACAAGACCAAAAGACAACCCTCAGAATGGGAGAAAATATTTGAAAACGAAGCAACTGACAAAGGATTAATCTCCAAAATTTACAAGCAGCTCATGCAGCTCAATAACAAAAGAACAAACAACCCAATCCAAAAATGGGCAGAAAATCTAAATACACATTTCTTCAAAGAAGATACACAGATTGCCAACAAACACATGAAAGAATGCTCAACATCATTAATCATTAGAGAAATGCAAATCAAAACTACAATGAGATATCATCTCACACTGGTCAGAGTGGCCATCATCAAACAGTCTAGAAACAATAAATGCTGGAGAGGGTGTGGAGAAAAGGGAACAGTCTTGCACTGTTGGTGGGAATGTAAATTGATATAGCCACTATGGAGAACAGTATGGAGGTTCCTTAAAAAACTACAAATAGATCTACCATACAACCCAGCAATCCCACTACTAGGCATATACCCTGAGAAAACCATAATTCAAAAAGAGTCATGTACCAAAATGTTCTTTGAAGCTCTGTTTACAATAGCCAGGACATGGAAGCAACCTAAGTGTCCATCATCAGATGAATGGATAAAGAAGATGTGGCACATATATACAATGGAATATTACTCAGCCATGAAAAGAAACTAAATTTAGTTATTTGTAGTTAGGTGGATGGACCTAGAGTCTGTCATACAGAGTGAAGTAAGTCAGAAGGAGAAAAACAAATACCGTATGCTAACACATATATATGGAATCTAAGAAAAAAAAATGTCATGAAGAGCCTAGGGGTAGGACAGGAATAAAGACACAGACCTACTAGAGAATGGTCTTGAGGATATGGGGAGGGGGAAGGGTAAGCTGTGACAAAGTGAGAGAGTGGCATGGACATATATACACTAACAAACGTAGGGTGGATAGCTAGTGGGAAGCAGCCGCATGGCACAGGGAGATCAGCTAGGTGGTTTGTGACCAACTAGAGGAGTAGGGTAGGGAGGGTGGGAGGGAGGGAGACCAAGAGGGAGGAGATATGGGGATATATGTATATGTATAACTGATTCACTTTGTTGTAAAGCAGAAACTAACACACCATTGTAAAGCAATTATACTCCAATAAAGATGTTAAAAATAAATAAATAATAAAAATAAATTAAAAAAATAAAAAGTCCAAGGCAAGAAATTACATTCTCTGACGGTGACGTCCCCAGAAAATGACTACCTAGAGAAGCAATCCACTTCCACCATCTCCCTCTGGGCCCTTCTGCTGTAACAGGCGCTATGATAGGTCCCCAGAAGGACTCAGGGATAATGTCACCCCATCCCTTCCTCCAGGAAGCATGTGGTCTGGCAAAGTCAGACAACTGACCAAGAGGAGGGAAAAATATCACTGCAATTTACAGCATAAATTAACAATAGCCACTTCTGCTAATTTGTACTGGGATTATCTCATTGCTAAACTGCTCCCTTGCCCTCACTGAGATAGGCAGGGGAGGCATGAACCCAAATTCCAAAGTCCCTGCCCATTTTTTACTTCTGCTAATGATAGGGTTCACGTAGATAGCTCATTGTTTAGCAGAGCGTATTTTTGAGTCTTTGGACATGGCAAGGTGGGCCTTTCAGAGCCTGGGGATGGGAGTGGGGAGCAGTAAGGGGACTGAGTAGAGAGGAGCCTGGACAAGGTGAAAAGCCTGAGGGGAATGTGGCAGAGCAACCTGGGCCAATAAATGGCTTCAAAGGTTCTCTTCCCCATCTGTAGTAATATAGAACCGAGACAGACTGAAGGAATGGTGAGATGCTCCAGGAGCTGAAAGTGTTAAACGGAAACAGAACCTTGGAAGCAGAAGGGACGAAGAAAACCACATTCTCTCTCTCTTTTTTCTCTCTCTCTTTATCTCTGTCTCTTTCTCTGTGTCTGTCTGTCTGTCTGTCTGTCTCTCTCTCTCTCTCTCACACACACACACACACACACACACTCACTCAAAGTCATCAGAGAGAGAGGATTTGGGGCTCCCACTGCCCATGAATGGGGTTCGAGCCAACTTAACTTGAATGTCCAGCCTCAACTGGCATCTTGGTTATGTATAAAACCAACTAAAATGCAGCCCAGGATGAAAGGTGCGCTAAAGAAAAGGCAGATAACATACTTTGAACTTGTTGGGACAAAACGTTTTGAACTTCGTGGAAGAAGCTGTTCATTCATCCTGGACAGTGGGATGTATAGATGCGGTAGTTAATGGGACCTTTAACCTCGAACGCTATCGACTAGCTTTTGGCAGTTCTCTTCCATCTGAAAAATGAGAGGGATTCATCAAGTGAAGTGTCGTGGTTAAGAACTCGGGCCCCAAAATCAAAGTCCCAGGTTCAAACCCTGTGCCCTGGGGAAAACTGCTTGGCTTTTCTATTAATCAATCTTGGTCTCCTCCTCTATAAGATACGGGTGATTGTGGCTCTCAGCATTAAATGAGATGCTGTCATGTGTCTCACACAGTGTATCTCACAGAGTAAGGACTCCCTAAGGGTTGGTTCTTCTAAGGCGCCAGCTGGCCTCCCTAGGTTTAGGCTGAAGAATCATTAACCACACTGAAATCAGTCACTGCCTGCCGCTCACCTGGAAGGCAGGTACACAGAGTTGTCCTTGTGAGAAGTAGCTCCTTCACAAATCAGAGCCTGCAGGTCCAGTGTCTGTCCTTGGGCACTTCTATTTGGCCCTGTTGCTGCAAACCACTATTTGCTTTTTCTGTCCAAGCTGTTTTGCGATATATGACGTACCTCTCCCAAGCAGTAGTTACATGGGGTTTTCCTGAAGGGTGGCTGTCTGTCTCCTTCAGGAGCCTTCAAAGGCAGCCGAGTTAAGTGCATGTCAGACACATTGCCTTACACGTTCAGCCAGACCCCCCCAAACAAACTGGTCAGGATGCACGCAGGTATTTTAAACGTATGCAGCAGCGCTTCCACAGAAGGAAATTCAATTCTATTTTTATAGATTATTACTAGTATTATCACTATTGTTGTCACCAAAATCACCATCCAATATACATCAGTTTCCTGAGGCTGCCCAACAAAGTACTAAAACTGGGTGACTTCAAGCAACAGAAGTTTATTCTCACGGAGTTCTGACAGCTAGCAGTCTGAAATCAAGGTGGTGGCAGGGTTGGTTCTTTTCTGGAGGCTCCAGGAGAAGAATCTGTCCCAGGAGTCTCTCCTAGATTCTGGTGGTTGCCAGCAATCTTCGGTGTTCCTTAGCCTGTGGGTGTATCAATCCAATCTCTGCCTCTGTCTTCACATGGTACCTTCTCTCTGTGTCTCTGTGTCTTAATTTCCCTCTTCTTATAGGGCACCAATCACTGGAGTAGGGCCCATCCTAACTCAGTATGAACTCATCTTAATGAGATTACACCTGCAAAGACCCAATTTCCAAATAAGGTCAATTCACAGGTTCTAGGTAGACATGAACTTTGGTGGAGAGATAATATGCAACCCAAAACACAAGGTAATGACTATTCTGGAAGTTCCAAATTTGTAGCAAACATTGGAGATAGTAGTGATGGAAAGCTACAAGTCTTTTTGAGATTTTATGACCCATGACATAAAAGGGTCTGTCTGACCCTTTGTTAGTTACCCAGATGAAGAAACTGAGGTCTCAAAGTCGCATTGTGAATGAACAGCATAACTGGGTCTAGGGCCCAAGTTCTTGATCTCTATGCATTCTCCTGTACTTCTGCTGCATCTCATAATATTAGGATACACATTATAATTTATGTTTCAGTACGTGAATTCTGTCTTCTGAACCAACTTAGACACTGTTTCTTATAGACTCTTTCCTTTTATGGGAGTAAAACAATGTGTGGCTCATAGGCCTGGTCTGAAAATTAAATGAGAAACTACACATAAAACACAGCTGGCAACATAGTAAGTGTTGGATCAATGGTAACCAGTAGGATAACTGTGCCTTTTCTATCTTTGGTTTCCTCCAAACTGAAACGCACAGCAGGATCCACAGTCAATGATCCATAAAACTGTGGAGTATGATAACTTGAATTACATTACTCTTCTCTTTAACACTGCCATTACCAGTGATGTCATCCACTGCTATCATGATATTTGAGGTTGGGCTCTATTCAATTCACTAGCCATTTATCGAGCTGTTCCTATGCATAAGGCACTTACCTAGGCATTGACAAATGATACAAAGTGCTACAAATAGAAAAAGATGCAGTCCTCGCCATCAAAGAACTCGGAATCTTCAGGTGTATTCATAGCGAGCTGCCATTCAATCACAGCATGGTTGATGCTACGGAAGAACGCAAAGTATGGTGCTTTGACAGAGTAGACAATATGATAGATTCTTCCTGGGGAACAGAGAAGAGTTTTTATAGAAATGCTCTTAGAATGGAATCCGCAAGAGAAGTAGGAATTTGCTGGATGGAAATAGCATCCAAGGCAGAGAAAATAGCAAAAGCATAGGCATTCTGATGTGAAAGTCCATGGTGGATTTGAGTTGTAGTAGATACTCTAATAAAAACAGACAAGTGGTATGTGTTGGAAGGAGATGAAGAGAGCAGTGGGAGATAGAAAGACTAAGCTGAGACCACTGTGGAGACCCTGCAGGAGCAGAACAGAGATGACAGACAGACCTTCAATGTCTGACTCCACCTTGATTTCACTGCCAGCCCCACCACTTGCCAGAAGGGTTCTTCAAGCAGGTGAATTCACCTCTTTAAATCTCCATTCCCATTTATAAAGTGGGGGTAAAAATGTCTTCCACACATGAAGATTAAGTAAGATAACGAAAATAAAGCTTTAAGGCCAATGCAATAAACAATGACTACTGCTGTTTTTAAAAATGAACTTTCATATTTTGAGCAAACATTGATTCTTTGAAGTAAGAAGTCATTGGAGGGTTCAAGCAAGAAATTAACAAGGCAGGCCCGGAGATAGAAGAACACCGCTAAAGGCAGCCAGAGGCTGAGAGGAGAGGCAGATGGTGTCAGGCTAAACCAGGACACTGGCAAGGAGTATGGGGTAGCTGGGATGGATAGAATGGGTAGCAGCAGAATAGAACTGACAGGACTCAATGCCTGATCGGATAAGAAGTACAGACCTAGGGTGGGCTCAAATTTCTGAATTTGGAGACTAAGTGTCATTAATGAGGGCCCAAAACTCAAGAGGAAGAGAAAGTTCCAGAAGGGAAAGTGATGAGTTCAGTTCTGAGCATCTTGATATCAAAGGATCTGTGGACAGCTGCATAAAGATTCTCAGTGTGATGCTGGCTTTAGAGCCGGAGCCACCAGTGTCCTCATCACATGAGTGGTAGCTCTTGCCTTGGCCCAGGCAAGAGCACAGCCATCATGAGTGTGCAGAGAGAGGAGAAGCAGGTGGAAGATTCAACCTGGGGAACCTGACACGGAGGAGATAAGACAGAGGAAAGCCAGCAGAGGAAAGTACAGTGGCAAAGTCAACTGTTGACTCTCCTACTCAGAGCCACTGTATTTTAAAGCTGAAAGGACCCGTAGACATCCTGTAACTCAACCTCTTCATGAGCACATAGGGGAAGAGATAGGAAACGTGACTTACCCAAGGTAACACAGCACAACAGTACTCCTGGCAGGACTAGAATAGAAGTCACCTGACTTCAGCCCAGGGCTCCCTCCACCACCCTGGCTGCAGTCTTTGTCTAGACACTGCCAGCATGGAGTTCTCTCCCCTTTAGTTAGGTGCTTAGGGTGCTGACATTTTTCCCTGCTCTGAAGCAGGCTTATTTCTCTCAGTCTGGAAGAAGGACAGGGCGACAGCTTCCAGTCAGCTAATGAACCAGTAGCAGTTGTCTGCCATGACTTCTTAATTTCCCCAAAATGTGAGTTCTCCACACATAGCCACAGCTTCAGGCAAAACACATTGCAGTCCCAGCGAGATGCCCGGAAACCAGGGGGAGACTGATGGGGGCTCCTGGTGTGCAATCTGTGACTCTGTCCTCGAGTTGAATCTGGAGGTTATGATTAGAAACCAGAATAAACAGGATAATTAGTATTTCCTTCTGATGCATGTAGAGTCAAGACTGTCAGAGAGACCTGGCCCTCTCAGGACTTCAGAGGGCTCTGAACAGCAGCAAAGGAGCAGTGGACACCAAGGGAGAATTCACGGGGACCTCCCTGCCCTGGTCCGTGCAGCCTCACCACCAAGGCTGGCAGGGCAAGGGAAATACGTATTGGCACCTAACTGCCAATGCAAGGGATTGTTCTGTACTAAGCAAACAGTAAGGGATGAAGCTGTGATTAGACAAAACCCTACCCAAAGGGCATATTACAAGTGTTTGGGGAATGCTTGGATGAATCCAGTACCTTTAGTCCCAATCTATCTCCTGACTCACATATCCAGTGGTGTATAGGATATCTCCATTAAAATATACAAAAAGCATCTCTCAGAAGTGCACTTGTGAGGGGCTTCCCTGGTGGCGCAGTGGTTGAGAGTCCGCCTGCCGATGCAGGGGACACGGGTTCGTGCCCCGGTCCGGGAAGATCCCACATGCCGCAGAGCGGCTGGGCCCGTGAGCCATAGCCGCTGAGCCTGCGCATCCGGAGCCTGTGCTCCGCAACGGGAGAGGCCACAGCAGTGACAGGCCCGCGTACCGCAAAGAAAAAAGTGCACTTGTGATTCCTTCTCCTTGACCACAAACCTGCTGTACCCGTGGTCTCCCATGTGTACCCAAATAGAAACTCTTTCCGTCCAAGGGCTCAGCCAAACACACTGGAGCTCTCCTGGATCCCTCTGTTTCTCTCACTCCCCTTCTCCCTTCAGCGTATACCCTGAGTCAGACCGTCTCTCCCGTCCTACGTCGCTGCTGGCCTACTTGGAGCCGCCATCAGCTGCTCCCACCCCAGGCCAAGAGCCCCCTCGCTTGTCTGCTGGTCCCGCTTGCCCCTCATCCCACGGTCTGCTCTCCGTCCGGCAGCCAGAGGGGGCCTCCTGAAACGTAATCAGAGAGACACTCCCCGCTCTCCGTCTTCCAAAGGTTCTGCACTGCTCTTCCCTCTGCACAATCTTCAGATATTCAGATGGCTCACTCCATCCATTCTTTCGGGTCTCTGCTCTTGGCATCTCCTCAAAGAGACCTTCCCTGACACCCTATCTAAAATAATCCCCCGGACACTCCCTCCTCTTCTCCCACTTGATTTCTTTTCCTGGGCATTTATCTCTACCAGATATTACATATCTGTCTGTTCATCAACCCCACTGGAATGTAACCTCACCGAGGGCAGGCAGTTTTTCTGTCTGCGCACAGTTCTATCTCCAGCACCTGAATAATACTTGTCACATAGTGAGTGCTCAGTAAACGTCTGTTAGAGGAAGGGAGGAAGGAAGGTAAAAAATATGTTGTAGATGAGGTCATTTAACCCTCAAAAACGAAGAAGGCTGGGCAAGTTCTGTTCCTACTGTGCGTTCCCTCCAGAACTTAGCAGAATTAGACAAGGCACACATAGAAGGGACTTTATAACTAAAGGTTGATTGATCGACATGTAATCACTAGTTTTCACTCTGCCAAACACCTTCGATCTTTAGAAAATTTGACAGAGCCGGATCAAATTTGTATTATTTCAGAGAATTACTACTGGTACCCCCTTTAAGCAATATTATGTTGACTGCTCATCACCATCTCTTAATTACTTGACTATAAAAGTTCAGAATTTTAAAAGTACTTCCACATAGTTATCATGCGATATTCAAAACAGCCCTGGGAGGGGAAAAGGGTGAATCTTGTTCTTCTGATTTTTCAGTTGGGATCACTAAAGTTCAAAGAGGTTAAGTGCTTGGTGAAAAGTCTCACAGCAAGTCATTCATAAAACCTGAATTGGTGTCCCAGGGTCCTTCCCCCAGCATCAAGCTTCCATCGTGCCAGAAATAACCGGGTTATTGCATCAGAAAGCAACATGAGCTCCCCTACAATGTTTGATCTACTGTTTCCAAATGGCTTACTGGGATGTTTTACTAGGGAAGGAGATTTAAACTAACTTGACCTGTGATTGCTGGGTGTTAGGGAACAGCCATCTCTAACAACGATATGACCAGAAGGTAGACACCTGTGTGTCACTTTACAAGGACTGACTTTTTTTAAACCAATACGGGAGTCATTGCCAAGGACAATTTACTTTCTATTAGCAAAATGGAACTTAAAATTATTCAAAAGTGCTATTAATCATAGGATGGAGAGGTCCCCCCACTCCCCGTACCAGAAATGAAAGAACACTGCTCCTTGGAATTAATGATGTGCACTTCCAATGGCACCCTGGGCCAAAAGACAATGAGAAGAAATTAATTAAAATAATGAAATGCCCTGTAATTAATGGGACTGTTGTTATTTCTATGGGAGACATTGCCCCTCTTCTGAATATCCAAAGATTATTTAGTAATAGCATTTATGCTCGGATATGGAACAATGCATTTTAGGACTTTAATTTTCAGGAAGATGATCTCCCATCATGCTCAGACTTAGACTGCATATTTTTTTTGCTAAAACAGGATAATACAGATTTTTAAAATATAACCACATGAATATACCATTGCTTTTAGAAAGGCATTTTTCTTATGTGGAATAGATCGTGCACCGTGCCCTCAATCTCTTTTTTGCTCTCAGATGAATTAAATTCCTGCTGTCTTAGTGTCAGAAATTTTGAGCTGACAGAGCCCTTGGAGACCATCTAGTTAAAACTGCTTAGTTTTCAGATGTGAAAGCAGAGGTTCAGATGGGTTAAGGGTTGCCTTAGTTTTCTCTTTTGTCAAAGGTAGACTCCCCTCTCCTCCCCCTTTTCCACTTCTCTCTATGAGGCAGGGCTCCTCTGACATCAAAGGAAAGGAGGGAAGGGCTTGGATCCCTAAAGCAACAATCTTCTTAAAAAAATTTTCTTGAAGTACAGTTGATTTAAAATGTGTTAATTTCTGCTATACAGCAAAGTGATTTAGTTATACACACACACACACACACACACACACACACACACACACACACACACACACACACACATATATATATATATACATTCTTCTCCATGTTCTTTTCCACTATGGTTTGTCATAGGATATTGAATATAGTTCCAAGGTCCAGTAGGACCTTGTTGTTATCCATTCTATATATACCAGATTACCTCTGCCAACCCCAAACTCCCAATCCTTCCCTCTCCCATCCACCTCCCCCTTGGCAACCACAAGTCTGATCTCTATGTCTGTGAATCTGTTTTTATTTCATAGATATGTTCATTTGTGTCATATTTTAGATTCCACATATAAGTGATATCATATGGTATTTGTCTTTCTCTTTCTGACTTACTTCACTTAGTGTGATAATCTCTAGGTCCCTCCATGTTGCTGCAAATGGCATTATTTCATTGTTTTTTATGGCTGAGTAATATTGTATTTTATATATATACCACATCTTCTTTATCCATTCATCTGTCAATGGACATTTAGGTTGTTTCCATGTCTTGGCTATTGTAAATAGTGCTGCTATGAACAAAGGGGTGCATGTATCTTTTCAAATTATAGTTTTGTCTGGATATATGCCCAGGTGTGGGATTGCTGGATCATATGGCAACTCTAATTTTAGTTTTTTGAGGAACCTCCATACTGTTCTCCATAGTGGCTGTACCAATTTACATTCCCACTAACAGTGTAGGAGGGTTCCCTTTTCTCCACACGCCCTCCAGCATTTGCTATTTGTAGACTTTTTAATGATGGCCATTCTGACTGGTGTGAGGTGATACCTCATTGTAGTTTTGATTTGCATTTCTCTAATAATTAGCGATGATGAGCATCTTTTCATGTGCCTATTGGCCATCTGCATGTCTTCTTTGGAGAAAAGTCTATTTGAGTCTTTTCCCATTTTTCAGTTGTGTTGTTTGTTTTTTTTGCTGTTGAATTCTATGAGCTGTTTGTATATTTTGGAAATTAAGCCCTTGTTGGTCACATGATTTGCAAATATTTTCTCCCAGTCTGTAGGTTGTCTTTTCGTTTTATTTATGGTTTTCTTTGTGGTGCAAAAGCTTATAAATTTGATTAGGTCCCATTTGTTTATTTTTGCTTTTATTTCTATTGCCTTGGGAGACTGACCTAAGAAAACATTGGTATGATTTATGTCAGAGAATATTTTAGGTATGTTCACTTCTAGGAGTTTTAGGGTGTCATGTCTCCTAAAGCAACAGTCTTGAGTGTCAATGATCAGTATTCACACACACCAAATGACCTTCTCTTCATTGCCTTGGCATCTCAAGGCACCCACACAAAGATGAGAGCAGGAAGACAGAAAGACAGAGACGGGCTTTTATCCCAAGGAGGGGGAATGTTAAAGTATTGATACAATCAAAAATTTTGTAATTAGAAAAAAAAAAAAACCTTGGGGCAAGAATCAATAAAAGGAAAGAGTGATAACAAACAATTACATAGTACTTCCTATGCACCAGGCACTGTTCCAGGACCCTGAGAACTTTACATGTTACTGAACTAACAGCCTCTAAGGCAAGTCTCATTATTATCTCCATCTTGCAGATGAGAAAACTGAGGCTCAGAGAGGTAAAATCCCTTGCCCAAGAAAACTAAGCTAGGGAGTCACAAGGATGGGGTTTGAACACACAGCTTTGTACCAGAGGTGATATTCTTAGCCACAGATCCTACTATCATCTCTGGTTGGCAGGTCATAGTTTAGTCCATCCCATCCCTGAAAGCTGGTGATGTCTTTAGGAGAAGGAACACACTCAGAGTTGGGGAAATGCTAAATGCCCCTGAATGTCTTGTCTTCGGATTACCTAAGGCTTGGACCCTGTATACCCAGTGCTTTTTCTGAACAGCTCACTTGCAGTTGGCAACTTCTCCAGTTGCCCTTGGGAGCCTCAGAGGAGGACGTGGGGTAGGGTAAAGATATCTAGGAGAAGGAGGAAATGATCCCACTAAGCTTCTAGTATGTTCCAGACTATCCTCATGACACCCTCAACCAGCAGATGAGGACCGTGAAGTTTCCTCAGAGAAATAACCTGCCTCACAGAGCTAGCAAGTAGCTGGCCACCATTTGTCCCTGGGTCTTCCTGGAGCCTCAGTCCTTGCTGTTAACTGCTATGCCGTATTGCCTCTCAGATCTTGTTTTTATGCTGAGTTTGTCAATTGTGTGTTGAGTGTATAAGGCACTGTGCAGGGCACAGAAGCAGAATAAAGCTTGAAGAAGCCATACCAGGCTGGGCACAGGTCAGCTGGGATCCTGGAAAGAAACCTGCTTGGCTTGGACTGCGCATGAGGCCAGCCGTTTCCCGGGATTATTTCTGCTGCCTCAAGTTCCTCCGTGTAACTCTGTGCAAAGTTGTCATTGTCAAGCTAAGCCTGTGTGAGGCCTACGCTCCTCAAGGAGTAAACCTTTCTTCTTACATAGCTCTCCCCACTCCCCCCGCCCCACCACAGGGAAAATTACAATCATTAATCTCAATGAAGAGAACGATCAGACTTTGATTTCCTAACCATGGGTCCCCATTATTCATACTTTAAATATTTGGTAGAGCTAAGATGACAAGTGCGGAAATAAACTCCCAGGAAAGGGAGGGGCCGGGACCAATGGATCCTGTTTTCTCCTGGCTAGGAGGTCCCTCTTGAAATATTTACCCACCTGTTGCTTTGCAGGTTCAAAATAGAATGCGGACTTGACTCTACCACTTCCCTGAAAGAGAGCTGATTTCTTGCCTTAGACCTTTATGGGCGGTGCCTTTGCCCACACGTCTTTCCACCAGAACTGTATTTTCCCACTTTTTCCTCCTAGTAAACTACCACGGGTCCTTCCAGGACCAGCTTCAAATCTACTTCTTGATATCTCCAGCCAGAAAAAACATACCAAATGTCCCTCCTGGGGAATTCTACATGACTCTTCCGGAATCCTGGCTTACATGTGTTCTCTCCTGCTGTCCAGGACCTCCTTGAGAGAACCAACTGGTTCTTCCCCATCTGTGCTGGAGGGCTTTGTCACAGACACTCAGTCCTAGACGGCACAGTTGGTACTCTCATGGTCAAAGGCACTTCAGGTACAGCTATCAGGATGAAAAAAAAAAAAAAAAATTAAAGGACAACAGAATGAAATCAAAGAGATTTCCCTTAGGTTGATTTCAGGTCAAAGATCTAACTCTACCTGGTTAGTCACAACATCTTACCTTCTTGGTTGAGGGACTTCAGAGAAACGTGATAAAACAGAATCATTTACAGTTATTTCACCAGATGCTGCACAAAGCAAAGAGAGTGAGAGTCATCCAGGTTGACTTGCAGCAGGCCTGGCAATGGCAGTAAGGTCCTAAATGGCCCAAGGCATTCCAGGACAGCCAGGGTAACCGTGCTTGTCACATCAGGGGCATGTGCTCAGGGGACATCCAATCAACCTTCCTCTGTGCTTCAGTTTCCTCCTTCATAAAATGAGAATGGCAATCACACACGCACACACACATGCACACACACACACACCAAAAGGGTTGATGTAAGCTTTAACACGATAATATATAGAAAAGACACTTCCATGACTGGTAAAAATGAAGCCCCAAGAGGCTCAAACTAGTATTTACCAAGCATCCCCTGTAACTCAGTCACTGCCTACGTGTTCATACTTGCAACGCCTCATTCAATATCCCAACAGATCTGTGATGTCAATTTATTTTTCTTCCCATCTTCCAGAAGTGGGAACTGAAGCTCACTTTTAAAGCTATGAAGTCAGGAGTTTTAATCTGGATTTTCTGTCTCCATGGTAATTATCCCCTGACAGTACAGTACTTCCAATAGGACTATTTCCATGTCAGAGGAGTGTTTTCTGGAAGTCTGCAGGGGCAAGGGTATACCTGACTAAGCCCCTATGATCCAAGAAACTGCAGTCCAGAGGGAGAACTTGACATATAGCCTTGAGAGGTGGTAGAGGGTGAAGGTCAAGTGTGCATCTTCTGGACTCCCTTCTAACTCTTACCAACTGGGGAGCTACTGAACAAGGGATTCAGCCAGTCCAAAGTCTCCTCATCTGTAAAAGATGATAAGAGTATCCACCTCCAAGGATTTGGGGGAGAATTAAATGAGTTGATCCATTCAGTTTAGCACTTGACACATAGTGAATGCTAATGTCAGCCATCATTAACAATGTTAACTATCATTTGCGGAGAATATAAGACAGTCCATGAGAAAGGAATTGAGAGCTACAGTGTGAAATGGGAGACAAAAGAAGGGGCAGCTGTCACAAGCCTGGACATATATATGGTTTGGAGGGGAAAGGGGCAAACATTGAACAAGCCCCCAGTACAAGCCGATAGCCTAGATTAGTCAGGACCCACTTCTCTTGGTGTTATACTTTGTTTGACTTATGGTGTTTGGCTTTTCGCGGCTCATCTGAAATATTTTACTCAGTCAGAGTTGCTGATGGTGGCAGGGGCATGGAGGTGCCAAAGAGGAGCAGTAATAGAAAAAAATTAACACCAGGATATACTTACAAGTTTACATCACACATGTATAGCCAGTAGGTCATTAGAACCAGAAAGCAATGCATGGAGCTAGGTGAGATAAGTAACTTCATACACAGTTTACAGATGGGGGACCAGTACCCCGAGGAATGAGGAAAGTGGGAAAGGTAATTGGCAATTGTTGAACAACTACTACGTAGCATAATTTAACAGATCGTGTGTAAGTGGGCGCCTGCACTAAGCCCTAGCGTTACAGAGCTAACTCAGCTACTTTTCCTACCCTCAGGGAACATATTCACAGTCCAATAGGGGAGCGCCTGACTGAAGATCATCTCAATATAAAGTAGTAAGTACTTTGATAAAGGGATGCGTAACACAAATCAAATCAAAGAAATCAAGGCTTCCATAAAAAGAAACGAAATTGAGTTATTTGCAATGAGGTGGATGGACCTAGAGTCTGTCATACAGAGTGAAGTCAGTCAGAAAGAGAAAAACAAGTACCGTATGCTAACACATATATATGGAATCTAAAAAATAATAGTTCTGAAGAACCTAGGGGCAGGACAGGAATAAAGACGCAGATGTAGAGAATGCACTTGAGGACGTGGGGAGGGGGAAAGGTAAGCTGGGGTGAAGAGAGAGAGTGGCATGGACATATATACACTACCAAACGTAAAATAGATAGCTAGTGAGAAGCAGCCGCATAGCACAGGGAGATCAGCTCGGTGCTTTGTGACCACCTAGAGGGGTGGGATAGGGAGGGTGGGAGGGAGGGAGACGCAAGAGGGAAGAGATATTGGAACATATGTATATGTATAACTGATTCACTTTGTTATAAAGCAGAAACCAACACACGATTGTAAAGCAATTATACTCCAATAAAGATGTTAAAAAAAAAAAAGAAATCAAGGCTTCACAGGAAAGGTGAGAGATAAATTATGACAAAACTTGAGTAAGAGTTAGCCAGGTGAAGAAAAAGGGGGGAGGAGGTTTTCCAGGCAAAGGCAACAGCATAAAGAAAGGGGAGGAGGGCGGGTACCACACAGAGAAGATGACAAGAGCCAGTTCTGGGTCCCTGGAGTGTAGGGCAAGGGGCAGGGCAGGGGGAGGTGGTCCATGCTGGGGAAAGATGGAGGGATTCAGATTCAGGTCACTTGAGGCCCTGCAGGTCATCTTCAAGAGGTGAGATGTTTTCCAGCAGGTGATGGGGCACTTCTGGGGAGTTTAAGCAGAGCAATAGCGGGTTGATTTGTGGTTTTAAAAGGTCATTTTGACAGCTGTGGGGAGGCTGGAAAAGGAGCAAAGTAAGGCCTTTAAGGCTGAGGCAGTGAAATCTGTACGGAGGCTGTTTGTTGCAGGGTCCAGGGGAGAGGGGATCAAAGCCTGAGAGTGGGCAGTGGTAGCAGGGATGGAGAGAAAGGGAGAAATTCAAGGAGGTGTGGTCAGTAGGCCTTGAGGACTGCCTGGACATGGGGAGAGGGGCAGGGCCGCTCATTCGTCTCAAACTTCTGTGACTTCCTGATAATGTGACCTTGCAAAGGAGCAATTCGAAGGCTGATTGAAAAGATAATGGGTGCAGATCGCACACACCAAACCTCTGAGGACTCAGAAGGAGACAGAGGTGCAAGATGCTGTATGCTGCATATTTTTCAGATTTCGGCATTGAAAAGACTGTCGTTGGATGCATTAGAGCTCCCTGTAAAAATACACACTCAGATAGAAATGTCCAGGCTCCATAAATTCCTTGTCCATTTCTTCAGACTTGGGACACATTTTTTTAAAATGTGAGGTGAATAACAGGTGATGGGAGAACGACATTTTGTGCCAATCATTTTATAAACAACCTGACTTCGCTGATGGGAAAATAGACCTTGAACAAGGGCAATTCATCAATACAGCAGAGGTCAGACTCCAGTAAATAAAAGAAAATTGCTATAATTGCTGATAAAATGCAGCTTTTGTCGTTTCATTTATGCATTTCAATTGCAAGTAGATTAACAAGGATTTCAAGGGGGGGAAATTTCCATTGCAAACTACTTTTCAGATTGAACCAGCAAGGAGTTTCAGAAATAGCTCAGAATCTACAATCATGGGCTCAGAGGGATAGCCAGGGCCGGGTCTTCTATCTCCATAATCCTGGAGTCCTATCTCAAGTGAAGTGGCTGTATTTGCAGCCCTGATTGGGGAAGGAGGGGCAGGGAACAGTCCAACTGGGGTATAAACATAAGAGGGTACCCGGTCTGTAGAGAATTTAAAAACAGTGATGGAAGCAGAATTCAAACTTCTTTTTATTATCCCCCAATTCTGGCAATTCCAAACAATGTCAATGATGAAATATCCCTCCCAGGAGCTCTCTGCTCCCATCATATGCTTTGGTAAACCATTGCCTGAGTCAATGAATTTTTAGGCCAACTACACGTATCCAGCATGTATGTATGTGATGGCGACACCGTTGACTCATTTATTCACTCATGAATTCAGCGAGCATGTATGCAACCCACTTAACCTTGATGATCATTATCCTGTGAGGGAGATATTATGGTTCTAATTTTACAGTGAGAATCCTGAGGCTCAGAGAAGTGAAGAAACTTGCCCAAAGAAATACAAATCCTAGGTAAAAAATTGGAATTGGACTCTAAGGCTATCCCAACTCCCAAGCCTGTGGTTTTTCCACCTTGGCGCTGCTCAGACAGTAGGTGACCCAAGGGACCACTGGTATTTTCCTGGAGGCAGATCCCTGACTGGACCCCCCTCAGGCTTCCTTCAAGAGAAGTTAGCCTTGGGAGTAGGTAGAAGAGAGGGGGTTTGTGTAAGATCCTAATATAAGTGACTGTTTCTTGAACCTGACAAGCAATCCCCTCACATTTAAATTTCTATCTCAACACTTACTACGGAAATGAGATATTTCTACGCCCGTGGGAAGAAAGAAGGAAAAGAAAGAGAGGAAGAATAGGAAAGTCATTTTGTAAACGTATTGAAATATACAGACCTGACTCACTTTTTTAAAGAATGCTACAAGTCAGACAAAGATAAGAGAGAGAAAAGAGCTGTTCTTGGGAATACGATAAATTCAACTCTGCAATGTTCCCAGAGCATAGACTTTGTGCCTAAGATGCCAAAGAGCTGGAAACACAGTCTGGATTAAGTCCGGATGCAGACAGCAGAACTCATGTTCCTGGGAAGTGTTTCTCCTGCCTCTTCCTCTTCAAGGGATGATGTTCATATGGGTGAGCCCCTGGTCCTCCCCAAAATAACCAAAGTTTTATATACACACCAAAACTTGATGACAAAGAAAATTATAAAAATTAACTATGAAAATCATACTTCATAATCACACAATAATGTTTCATTGTTATCAAGAGCATCAGTGAGCATGACTCTTTGTTGACGAGGGCATTTATAAGTTGGTTATGTTCAGTGGCTGGCTCACCGGCTGTTCACTGCCTGAAACTCTCATACTTGAGGAAGGCTGTGGATGCAATAGAGGGAGAGAGGATGGGAGAACATGAAGCTCTTAACCAAGTGCTGCGAGAGCTCAGAGCCTGCTGGATTGGCTTCCAGTTGAAGAGCTAGGACAGGCTTCCCAGTAATGGTGACCCTGAATATGAGTCTTGATGGAATTTTGACACATGAAGCTGTGAAAAGAAGAACAGGATTCAGGTGGAAGTACAGCTTGAGTAGAGGTGTTAGCGAATTAAGTCGTAGGAGCCCCTGCTCATAGGCTGTTTTTCCGTTCAGGTTCATGCAGCCAAAAAACAAAACCAAAGCTGAAATCAATGCAGTGTAAGTTTTATTCAATGGCCAAAGAATGGAGAAGTGGGAACTTAGAACTTAGTTCACAGATGAGCTTCTCGCCCACGTGGCAGGAGGGATTTGATTTTGAAGAGTTAGGGCAGTGGGGGAAGGAGTGAGGCTAATGACGGGGACGCATATGCACTAGTCTACAGGGAGGGGGCACGGCTTTCTGAGGGAATGGGGTGCCACCCTCTTTTTAACCTTTTGTGGTCCACATCCTCCAGTCTTGGTGTGTCATTTAGTACGCTAACGTAGTAGAACCAACCTAAGATGAGACTCAGTGTCTGTTGGAGGTCAGATTCGTCGCCATTTTGGTTCTAGATGGTTTTACTTAGTTTTTGTTTTTCTCTTCGTATAGCTTCCTTTCTTCGCCTCCAGACCCTGTGACTTAAAGATGTATGTTAATTTCTGTTCAAGGGGAGTTGGCAGGTTTTGAGCAAGGATCTGGTGTCAGCTCTGGCAACAGAAGCACAATATGGAGGAAAACAGACCACAGAAGGCCCAACAGCTAGACCTGAAAAACCAGATGAATTTGTAACAGAATTAGGAGTGTAGTAGATAACAGCCTGGGACCTTGAGTGCCAGCACAGTGCCTAGATCATTACAGTCTCCATAGGACATAAACTTCATCCTCCTTCAGCCAGAGCAAACTGAAATCCCCCACTTGTTGAGCCATGCCCATTGTGAGGAGCTTTTTCACTGAAAGGCCATGTTGAAGGTGTGAAAATGGGGATTCAAAGGGGTGAAGATAAAAGAACTAGGAAAGTAGTGAAGCTGTCATGAGCAGTCAGGTTAATCAGATTTAGAATCTATGGCCCTTGAATTGCACGAGATCACCTCAAAGGTTCCCTGCAAGTACAAGCGAATCTTGTGGGGTTTTTTGTGCTTCACAGATGTTGCATTTTTTACAAATTGAAGGTTTGTGGCAACCTTACGTCAAACAAGTCTATCAGCGCCATTTTCCCAATAGCATTTGCTCACTTTGTGTCTCTGTGTCCCATTTTGGTAATTCTCGCAATATTTCAAGCTTTTCATTATTACTATATTTGTAATGGTGATCCATGATCAGTGACTGAGTTACTACCATGACTCTCTGAAGGCTCAGATGATGGTTAGCATTTTTTAGCAATAAAGTATTTTTAATTAATTTATGTACTTTGTTTATTTAGACAGAATGCTATTGCACACTCAAAAGACTATAGTTTACACCCAACTTTTATACACACTGGAAACCCAAAAAAAAATTGCGTGACTCGCTTTATCGTGATATTCATTTTATTGCGGTGGTCTAGAACCGAACTTGCAGTGTCTCCGAGGTCTGCCTGTAGTCAACTCTCTGGGGCCTGACAGTCACTTTCACTGGCAAAAGTGAGTATCTGACATCTAAGGCTGAATCTAATCCTCCCCGACCAGAATCTCAAGCACTTATGCAACTGATATCAAGGTATCCCATGGTGACATCCTCAAGCCCTCTCCTCCCTGCTGTCAAGGACAGAGTCATGTTTTTAACCTAAGAGACCTAAATGATGATAGTATTGCCTAGTTTATAAGGGCATCCTTAGGTTTATATATGAATACCCTTACCACTGTTTCTTACATGTAGTAGGTACTCAATAAAGAGTTGTAATTATTCATTCATTTAGCAAATAAAATCATGAAAAAGATACTACCTAAGTAGTGACAGCAGCAAAAATGGTAGAATGGGGAATTCCAAGAGCCCATCCCTCTACAAAAGCAGTGAATACCTTGGCAAAATCTGTAAGAATCAACTTTATCAGAACTCAGGAAACGAATCAAAAGTTTACAGGAGCTATGCAAATGCTGAATGAAGAAATAATAGTTACGCCACTCTCACTTTCTGAGTCAGTCCAAATTCTCTCTATGGAGTGTGTATCTCCCTGAATAAATCTGTTTTCAGTCAAGAAAGAACGAAAGAACGAATGAAAGGAAGAAACGGAGGAAGGGAGGAAGGGAGAAAGGGAGAAAAAGAGAGAGAGAGAGAGAGAGAGAAAGAAAGAAAGGAAGAAAGGAAGAACAAACAGCTAAACCTTGACATTTAAGGCAGTCTCTGTTGAATCACTAGCTGACCACTAAGTTATCAGAACAGAATTCAGTGGCCACACAAGACAGATTTTAGAAAATTGGCTCCCAGTCACCAAACAAACAACAACTAAAAAAGGATAAGAGATAACAAATGCCAACAAAGATATGGAGAAAAGGGAACCCTTGTGCACTGATGGTGGGAATCTAAATTGGTGCAGCCACTATGGAGAACAGTACGGGGGGGTCCTCAAAAATTAAAAATGGAGCTACCATATGATCCAGCAATCCTACTTCTGGATATCCAAAAGAAATGAAATCACTGTCTTGACGAGCTATCTGTACTCCCATGTTCATTACAGCATTATTCACAATAGCCAAAACATGGAAACAACCTAAATGTCCATCAGTGGATGAATGGATAAAGAAAATGCTGCATATATGCATAAAATGGAATAGTATTCAGACATAAAAAAGAAGGAAATCCTGTGATTTGCAACAATATGGGTAGAGCTTGAGGGCATTATGATTGGTGAAATAAGTCAGACATAGAAGGACAAATACTGTATGATCTCACTTATATGTGGAATCTAAGAACCTCAAACTCAGAAAGAGAGTAGATTGATGGTTACCCAGAACTGGGGGCTGGGGAATATGGAGAGATGTTGGTCAAAAGGTACTAGCTTCCAGTTATAAGATAGATAAGTTCCAGGAATCTAGTGTACAGCATGGTGACTATAATTAATAATACTGTATTGTATACTTGGAAGTTGGTATGAGAACAAATCTTAAACGTTCTCACCATAACAACAGCAACAACAATGAAAAGGTTATTTTGCGAGATGAAGGATATGTTAACTGACCTTACTGTGGTAAACATTTTTCAATATATACATGTATCAAATCACCACTATGGCCTTAAACGTATACAAAGTTATATGCCAGTTATATCTCAATAAAACTGGAGGAAAAAAATAAAAGAAAAATGTTCAGCCTCATTAGTTACTAGGGAAACGCAAGTCAAAACCACAATGAGATGACACACCCACTGGGTGGTTATATATATTTTTTTTAATGGAAAAGAACAAGTATTGGGGAGGATGTGATTAAATTTGGAGCTTCCTACATTGCTGCTGGAAATGTAAAAATGGTACAGACACTGTGGAAAATAGTTTGGTGGTTCCTTAAAAAGTTTAACATAGAATTAGCCTGTGAATCAGCAATTCACTTCCTAGGTATTTACCCAAGAGAATTGAAAACAGGTGTTCAAGCAAAAACATGCCTATACATGTTCATAGCAGCGTTATTCATAATAGCCAAAAAGTGGAAACAACCCAAAGAATCATCAACTGATGAATGGATAACCAAATGTGGTATATCCATAAAATGAAATAGTATTCAGCCATAAAAAAGGAAGGAAGCACTGAGACATGCTGTAATATGGATAAGCCTTGAAAACATTATGCTAAGTGAAAAGAGCCAGACACAAAAGACAGTATATTGTATGACCACTTCTGTGAGATGTCCAGAATAGGCATATCCCTAGAGACAGAAAGCAGAACTGTGGTTGTCAGGGACTTGGGGGCACAGGAGAATGGGAAATGACTGCTTCATTAACATGGGTTTCTTTTTGTGGTGACGTAAATGTTCTGGAATTAGATACCGGTGATCGTTGGAAATATTGTGAATGTACTAAAAGCCACTGACTTGCACCAAAGTGGTTAAAATGGTGAGAAAAATGCATAGGGAAGTGGTGAGAGATGCTATCCTCAAGGAATAACCAGAGTTAGGAGGATGTGATGTGTTCATAAAAAAAGGATAAAACCTGTCAAAAAATTAATCAATCAAAACCGATGAGGGAAGTGAGAGGAAAATAAAATATCAGACTAAAATATTAAAAATCTATGAACATTTCAAAACATGAAGAACACAATTAAAAAGCTAAGCACAGATTAAGAGAATATTACCAGTGAACAGGACAGATGGTTGTGAGAATGTGTATGTGAGTAATGTACTCATAAATGAGAAACAACCACAGAAAAGATACAAAAACATGAACAGAAGAAGAAATACAAGTAGCTCTAGATTTGCAAAAAATGTTCAACCTCTCTAGTAATTAAAGGATCTAGTGTACATGAGATGCCATTTTTAACCCATCAAATTACTATAAATAATAAGAGTACTCAATGCTGCAATTGTGTAATAAGGTAGGAATTGTAATGCATTGCTTGTATGACTCTAAACTGTTACAATCCAGAAAGGAATTTAACCACAGGTATCAATGAGCCTTAAAAATATTCAGACTCCATCTAAGAGTCCATAGCTTTTAAAAAATGAGTTATGTAGACATGGACTGAAACACGAGGATTTTTCTTTGCAGTATTAGGATTTTAAAATACAGTACACATGCTCGTTGAAAAATATTTCAAACAATAACAAGCACAAAAAAGCAAAATAGTCAACCAAAATCATATTACCTAGTAATAACCATCATTAAAATAAGATGACCACATTCCAGGTACATTTCTGAACCTATACAGAGAAAGATGGATAGGGCACATTGTTTGGTAAGTGTTTGGATGGGTGGACATAATTTCATAAAATAGTCTCATACAATACTGTTTTTAGGAAAACAAACCAGTCCACTTATTTTACTTAGTTCACAGAAGAAAAAGAAATTGAAGTAAAACTGGGGCATTATTAGATGTTAGACAATTTTTTTTTTTTTTACCATAAGAGTGTTTCATTTATAAAACAATGCATTTTAAACCATGGTATCAGTTTTCTAGGGCTGCTTTAACAAAGTACCACGAACTAGGTTGTACAACAGAAATTTATTGTCTCGCAGTTCTGGAGACCAGAAGTCTGAAATCAGGGTGTCAGCAGGGCCACACCCCCTCTGAAGGCACAAGGGAAGAGTCTGTGTCAGACCTCTCTCCTAATTTCTGGTAGCCTCATGTTCCTTGGCTTGTACCTGGCCGTCTTCTCTGTATGTGCATATCCCTGTGTCCACATTTTCCACTTTTTATAAGAATATCAATCATACTGGATTAGGACCCACGCACCCTAGTGACCTCATTTTAATTTGATTACCTCTCTAATGATCCTATCTGCAAATAAGATCCCATTCTGAGATACTAGGGGTTAGAATTCCAATGTACCTATTTAGGAAGACACAATTCAACCCATAACAAATATATGAATGAAATAAAAATTTCCTTTAAGAAAACTTATTCTGAAAATATCCTATGAAGCTTGATTCATTATGTCTTTATCTCCATGGCCTGATTTTAGGTAGTATTGCTAGACCTAAGAAAGATGAGAAAGATGAGAAAGTTAGGACTTGCTATGAAAGATGAGAAAGTTAGGACTTTTATAACACTCCCTCCTCCCCTGCCGTATTTTCCAGTTTGAGGAAGTCTATTAGTAATTTTACTTTATCGGCATTTGTAATATTTAAATTCTCTGATATAACTGTACTCCCTGTAGTTGTTTAGTCTTTATTTTATTTCTTCTTTATTTAAATCGATTTAATGCTAACTCTAGCATCCCCATTCTAGAGTTCTGGGTATTGGTTCATCTTATGGTAACTGAATGTCATCAACCAGCGTTTTTGATTTTTTGTAACAGAGGGCTCATATTTATAATCTCTGATTCCTAAAAGTTGAAAATACAGCACTCCTCTGTTGCACTTACCTATAACAGATAATTTGGCGGACTATAACAATCATGGGTCACACATTTCCCCCTGGATCTTGTAGGCATTGCTCCACCACCTTCTGCCTTTGAGTGTGGCACTGGCTTTTCTGCCGTCCATTCATGCCATCGATGGCTGAATTTCAACTGAGTGGTTTCTCTGGAGGGGTTCATGGATGGTCAGTCCCTCTATTTCATTTTCTGAATGTCTACCTTTTGGCTTTATACTTCCACAATAATTTGGTTACATATGGTCATGTTTAGTTCCTTTGTCGTTACCTCAGAACCCTTTAGTCATCGCTCTACTGCCTTCTGGCATTGAACGTCTTTGTGGAGATGTTTGAGGTCAGCTTGATTTCGCTCCTTGAAGGTGACTGTTCTTTTTTTCTGTGTAGATGCCAGAAGAATTATTTCTTCATGATTCAAGTTTGGTAGTATCAAGATATTCTCTCCTGTTTATCAAGAATAAAATGTATTTTCTATTTCACTTGTGGGTTCTCCTCAGCAGAGATTATCCTTTTTTTGGAATCAACTTTGTCCTTCACATGCATTAGCTTTATTCTGTCTTCTCTCTAGGTCAGAAATACAATTTTCAGCTGTCTGATTCAGTTTTTTATTTATAATTTCTGTAATATTGTAGTGAGTCCTTAATTTTCCTAGCATTGTGAACTTCTTTCAATCTTATTGTATTGAGTTTTATCAATATTGAAAAAGGAAATAATATACAATAAGAAAACTCTTGCATTGAGTTGCAAGGGTTTTTCTTATTGTATTTAATTTCTCATTGTTGAATCCTTGTTTTATTGGATTCCGATTCTTGGTAAATTCCTCTGTAGTGCAAAATATACGTTGGAAGTTTTCTTTGTTTCTTGGGATATGTTTTCTTTCAGGTTGGGTTTTTCATTTGTTTTGGGTTTTTTGGGGGCGGTTTGGGGTTTGTTTTTGTTCTTGGCAAGAAATGCACTTTCTTTTATCTATTTGTCTTTTTTCATTTATTTCTAGGTTGGGTGGGGACTATAAGTGGTTGTTTACTTTCTACATGGTTTATTTTCATCTTTCTCATGCTTAAGTTGGGCAGTTCAGACTATCCATTTCTTTCTATTTCTATGAAATACGATTAAATTTTTCTCAAATCCCTTCCCATTACATCTGATATCCATTCTTCCTTTTCCAGCTCTACATTAATAGCCCTGGTATTGCAATACTAGGCATTTTCGGTGGTCCCAGACAGTGCTTCCTGACATGTTTCACAGCATGAACATAATATCCTAGAAAAATGATGAACTGGGGCAGACTGCCCATGCTGGCTTTGATCCTAAAGTTCCGGCGATAGTGAGTAGGGAGTATGAGGCTTTTCTCTGAACGGCATGCCCACATCCTTCTCTGCTTTTCTCCAGATATGGGGTGATCAGTGAGAAGCCTCAAACCTTTGCACAGTCATCTCATCTCCCCAGTCTGGCCTCTGACTTAAGGGGGTTGGACTAGGAGACACACCAGCAGTGTCAGAAGCTTTCCTTGAAGTTTATGGCGTGATGTGGGAACTTTTTTTTCTTTTTTTTTGATGCTACTTATGATTTGGTGAGAGAGAGAAAGCGAGCAGATTTTTATTTTCTATTGTTCATTTAGTCAGAACCAGAGGAAAGCAATTGCTCAACTATCTTCATTTTGCCACCTTAGGTAGAACTTCCTTGTAATTATTTATGTAAGTGAAAAGACATGGAGAACCTAAATGCTCAGATTATTTAAATAAGTAATCCTTAAAACAGTATTAACTAGTCATTAAATGTATTTTTGAACTTATATGAGAAAATTAAATTCTCACAATGTAATAAACCGCAGATTAAAACATACATAGAGTAGGACCCATTTATGTTTTGGTTATTCAAATAGATGATAGATAGATAGACTCCAAAGAGAAGATTTAATCAGTATACACATTTTTCAAACCTGGAAGGAAATACACTGAAGTGTTGAAGGCTATTATTCTGGGTGGTTACTTAACCTCTTGCAGCTTCTGTTTCATCCAGAAAAACAGAAACTTCTCTGAGTATTTGAAACAGAGGGAATTTATTGTATGGAATTGGATACACAGGAGATGGAGGGCTGGAAAGCCAAACAAGGAAGAACGAGGCGACTCAAAGATTAGCCACAGGCAGAAGCTGACGAGCCCACCCCAAGGTCAAAGGGAGTCCCTGGTGTTTCCACAGTCCGGGGCTGGGGTCTCCCTGTAGAAGCTGGAACCGGGTCAGACATGTCTGATGGAAGCCAGTGCCCGGAAGTAATACAACCTCCAGCCCCCCCACACCTCAGGCCAGTGCATTGCCACTGGCCAAACCCAGGGGAAACCAGCCAGCAGGGGTCAGCACCCCCTGCCATATAAGAGAGAAGAGAGAAAGTTTCAAGAGGTGAATCTGAGGGCAAACAGGCCCAGATGCAGCACAGTCTCCTCTTCCATAAAACAGGAACAGAAACCTGCCTCAGGCAGTTGTTGAGAGAATAATGGCTCTAAAGCAAGTGTCAGGACCGAGGCTCACCCAGGTGAGTCCCTTTCTTCAGGGATGGAGGGGTGCTTCGGAGCCACGGACCCAAGGAAGGTGTTAGTAATGGCACAGACGCGTCAGGGGCAGGAGGGAGGGTGATTAGACACCTGAGAGCACTGTCCAGCTGGAGACCAGGTGACTGGGGGCCAGGAGCTAAGGCATAGGCTGCAAGCCACTCAGACTGTGAGAAAGCCCCAGAGATGGGAGGGGCACCGTCGTCATGGACGTAGTGGGGACAGGCCTGCCGACGCCCACATGCAGTGTGTTTAGTCAGCTCCATCTTCACACCTCTCCTCCACCCCACCCCTGCCCAGGAGGCCACCCTCGCGGGCGGAATAGCCCTTGGTACCTGCCCACATTCACATCCCGAAGCATCTTGAGCCGCGGCTGAGAGAGCGAACCTGTGAATACCAAGCATATGCTGACAGCACCCTGCCACCCCCAAACCACAAAACCTCTCTGTGTGGGATTTCTCAGAGTTTGCCTCATCCTTTTTTTTCCTCCCTTCTCTGGTTCTTTACAACTGTGGAATGAAGTGTGGGATCATAGCCACCAAACAGCCTCCTTATAGCATCAGAACTATAGTCAAAACACATTATGCTTGGCTAATACATTTAGTTTTTAGGTAATGGAAATGCCATCGAAGCATAGTTAATCGGAATTGAATTAAATCATAATTGGAGCTCTTGTGCACAAGGAAGAGAAATTATTCTTTATTGTTGCAGACTGAAAATGCACCAATTGTAATTTACTTTTTAAAGTAAATGACCACTTTTGGCCAGAGGGCGTGTGCCTGACCCTGGCTCTCCAGGACCGTCAGTGCCAGGATAGCTTATGTCCATGAGTCCATGGGCGTAGTGGTGATGAGAAAATGCACTGACTCAGGGTAAGGCTTTTTCCTTCTCTATGAGAGGGGGATGCTGAGACATACCACAAAGAGAGGCTCTGAGAAGCAGATAAGATGATACAGTGTGAGTGGCTGGTCTCTGGGTAGTGCTTAGTAATGGGAGCTCAGACTTGGGTCTGGTTCCTACACCATGACCTGTCCATTGTACCAATGACACAAGCTGTACCACGGCTCCTAGCCTCTACCCAGCAGGAGTACAGGGAAAGCCTTTTAAAACACAAATAGATACCTGGTTCCCACCCAGAGCCTTCTGATCAAGCTCTCTAGAGGTGGGGGCCTGCGACACTGCAGGGTGTTTTGAAAGCTCCTGGGTTCTGATGACATCCGGGTTTAAGAATCTCTAGAATAGATCTCAGTACTTCTAGTAACGAGATCAACCACACCTGTGTTTGTCCCCAACAGAGCAGGTTAAAACAGACCAAGCCTGTAGCTTCTGAGAGACCTAGAGAACTTCCTCAGAAAAGAGCTCAAAGCAAGGTCAAGGGAGCATTTGCACACACACACACACACACACACACACACATACACACATACACATGTGCGCGCACACACACACACACGCACACACATGCACCCAGGAAATCTTCTACCACTGAGTCGCATGGTTCTTATTCACTGCCCTGCCTCAACGTCTGCAGGAAGTGGTTGGCATCCACCTCTGGGAACGCCCCCTCCTCCCAAGCCATGTTTTGGGGATGTTTTTCTTCTCCTCCTCCATATTACATGTAGAACAAGTGAGAATTTTGTCATCACCCTGTAATGAGGGTGGGAATCATGTACTGGGAAATGAGTCTCATGAACCCAACAGTTCCCACCCTTGGCAATGATTCATGACCCAGAACAGCCCCACATAGATGGTCCCTCAGCCCTGCCCTCCCAGAACTTCCAGACTCAAAGTCACACACGGGAGGGGAAGGGACAGGAGCTCAGGTTTCAGGGGACCTTTGAGAGCTCTCTCGGCAGTCTCTCTAACAGCAAGGCCATCCAGAACTAGCGAGGGATACTATAACAGAATTATCACCTTCTGAGCTCCTGTGGGTCAGACAAATTCATGACCTGCAAGCATAGACGTTATTACTTCCACTTTAAAAGATATTGGAAAGTGAGGCTCAGAGAAGCTAGGGAACTTGCCTGATATCATGGCAGGTCGAATTGTAGCAGGGGTTGAACTGACATTTATATGCTCTTCCCATTCTGCCACGCGTGTTCCCCCAAAGAGTGTGATTCTTGATCAGAGGGCAGGAAGCACAGCAGAGAGAGGAGAAAGAAAACATCTCAGAAAAGGACATCTTTTACCCACGTGCTGGATCGCAAACACCTACCATGGGACTTTGCCAAGGCTGGATTAGTCGAATGAGAACTTTTGACTGAGGGAAAAGGATAGAGATTCAAGAAAGAACACGGGCTTAGAGTCAGACAGCCCTGGCTTCATTCACACCCCAGCTCCCACTTTTCCTAGTTCTGTGTCCTTGGGTAATTTTAGTTAGCTATTCTAGGCTGATTTCCCATCTGTAAAGATGAGAAGAGTTCTTGCCCCGTGGGTACCATAAGGGTTAGACCCAGTGCAAGTGGGTACTTAGCATAGAGTCTAGCAAGTAGCAGATATTCAACAAGAAGTAACTGACATTGGCAGTGGTGGTAATTGTAGTAGTAAAACACTCAACATAGCGCCTGACACATAGTACATGCTCAATAAATATTATTTCTCATGTGCCTCCACCTAGACTCAAATGCCCAGGCTTTCTGTAACCAAGGAATCTGGAGACCTGAATTCTGGTACTAGGTGTGCCTCTTACAGGCTCTCTCACCTTAGGGGTTATCACATTACCTCTCTGGACTCCAGTTTTCCCCTCTCTGAATTCAAGGATGATGCTGAACTCGGCCCAGCATATAATAAGGGCATCAATCCACATGCACTGAGTGGAGGGGGATCTGTGTCCTATTTCATTGTCTGGGAACCCAAACAGGCAAGAATCATGTCTTGCAAACTGATGGGGTCAACAGGACTTGGCAGAATTGCCCCTGTAGCAATGATATCAGGCTCCTGATTTTCCACCCTTGTTCTCTAACCACCGAGGAAAAGATTACCTGACAATGAACCTGGTTGAAATGAATTATGATCCAGTTATAAAAAAAAAAAAAAAAAAAAAAGTAAAAACAACTTGAGATGTCATAGGTGGGAGGCAGGGAGAAGACACTGAATCCAAAAACTAAAAAGCAAAAGAAGACAAGAGCTTTGAAACATATATATTAAAAGCATTTAAAGCTCACAAGTGGATTTTTTTAGGTCCAAAGTGATTTTGAATATTTGATGGTGGAGGCTTAATTCCCTGGGCTCTGTTTCCGGTAACCTTGTTTTAAGCACAACTTTCCACTATTACAATTTTTTTTAAAAAATCCAACACACGGGGGGAAAAACTTATTTTTCTCAACCCACTTAAAAATAGTAACACCAGGGCTTCCCTGGTGGCGCAGTGGTTGAGAGTCCGCCTGCCGATGCAGGGGACACGGGTTCGTGCCCCGGTCTGGGAAGATCCCACATGCCGCGGAGCGGCTGGGCCCGTGAGCCATGGCCGCTGAGCCTGCGCATCCGGAGCCTGTGCTCCGCAACGGGAGAGGCCACAACAGTGAGAGGCCCGCGTACAGCAAAAAAAAAAAAAAAAAAAGTAACACCAGCTCCTCAGCAGCCTCAGCACTGCCAGTGCACCTGACCACCCTCTTCCCCGCATTAACCCCTCAGCGTCCATCATCAGCCCTCCCCCCTCCCACCAGACACCCCCCTCCCCTGCAGATCCCCTCGGCGCAGGAAGCTCCCGTTGACAATTCCTCAGCCTAATTGCTCTGCACCACCTCTGGGGCATCCAACAGTTGAGGCTGACATTAAAGGGGAGCTTTTGGATGTCTTTTGACTTCATCAAAGCCACTAGTTCCTTTTACTTGGTGGCTTTGCCAGGATTATTTCTCGGGGTAATAAAGAATGAGGAAGCAGGGAGGAAGGCGGAAGGGTAACAGAGGGCTGAGGCGTGAGGTCTGTGCAGTGACCAGCGATTACAGAGCGTGGAGGAAGGAGGAGGGAGTGGCATGAAGAAAAAAGCATCTGGCCCACTTAGAACTTTACCAAGGCCGGCCTCGTGGGCATTATGTAATATCTTGAATTGATTTATATGCTGCCTTACTCTAGAAAAGATTTGAGGAAAGTTGCCCAAAAAAGGCATTCATAATAAACTTCAGAAAAATAAGAAAAGGGACGGGGGAAGAGAGTGAAAAAGAACAATTTGTTTGAGTTTAAATGAAACAGGAGAAAACTAATGGGCATCAGAGCTTTCAGGCTGCCGAGGTAAAAGGCGGAATTTGATAGTTTACACAGGCTCCTTATCGCAGCGGGAGAGCACAGGACTCTTCCTTGGGATAGGATGTGCTTTTCCCACGCAAAAGTCAGGGAGAAACTCCTGACATAGGGCACTTCATGCAAATTAGGGAGTGATGTGCAAGGATAAAAAAGATACTGCTGCTGCTCTCAGGGAGTGTGGTCAAGGCCAAAGCCTTAGTCCTACAGAGCAACCTGGCAGCAGTTCAGGGTGCCAGGGCTGCCAGGGCCAGGGGTCACCTGGTAGCACTTTAATCATAGCCAAGTGGCAAACTGCTCTTTCACTAGCACGTATGAAAAATGGTCCACTTTCAGGGTTTTTTCAGGTGGGGGTGGGGAGAACGTTAAGCCTGGGTAACACAGAAAACATTTCCTGAGGTTGTGTATGCATACGTCACTTCAAAATTTGAAAGTTTTATTTCTGTACATTTAAAATGTAGCAGAATTGTGCCATATTTGTCCTGTGGCTTCTTTCACCTCCCAGTGCCCCACTGACAATCCCTAGCAGTTTGAGAAGCAGTGAAAGAAAGGTTAGAGTGGTCATCTCTAAGCCTCCTGCCACGTCCTGTGTTCTGGAACTCAGGCTTTGGAAAATGATTCTGCAGCAGAGTTGGGTGTGAGCTACACAGGCAGATGGAATCCTCCCCACAACCCAATCAAGTTGGCCCTCTGTCAATCCTCATTTTACAGATGGGACCAACAGAGGTTTGGAGAAAACGAACCCCTTAGGAAGCAAAATGATGCCAGTAATGAGGTTGGTACTTGAACCTCATGCAATTCTGCTCACAAGGCCACAATGTCTGTGAGCTTGTTAGCAGTCAGGGTATCAGAGGAAAAGATGTTCCATCCACAAGATATCCTTAAGGTTGAAGACAAATAATTTTCTCCAGAAACGTGCAACTATTTATGACACTGAAACCGCAAAGGTCTCCCAAGGATCCTCCAGTTATAATATATATGAAAGTGGGCTTCCCTGGTGGTGCAGTGGTTGAGAATCCGCCTGCCAATGCAGTGAACACAGGTTCAAGCCCTGGTCCGGGAAGATACCATATGCCATGGAGCAACTAAGCCCGCATACCACAACTGCTGAGCCTGCGCTCTAGATCCCGTGAGCCACAACTACTGAAGCCTGCGCGCCTGGAGCCCGTGCTCCACAACAAGAGAAGCCACCACATTGAGAAGCCCGCGCACCGCAATGAAGAGTAGCCCCTGCTTGCCGCAACCAGAGGGAGCCCGCCTGCAACAACGAAGACCCAACACAGCCAAAAATAAATAAATAAATACATACATTTATTTTAAAAATATATATATATATATATATATATATATATGAAAGTGATTGGAAAACTATAAACACTATAAAAGTCACATTATTTTTATTATTTATTAGGCAATTAATGTTAGTGAATACAATAGGTGAACCCCAAGTCTCAGGGACTTGATGTGGTAAAAGTTGATTTCCCACATCATAGGTTGTTCTTAGTCTGCAGGGACTCAGCAATCGTTCAGGGACCCAGGCTGCTTCCGTCTTGTGGCTCCACCTCCTTTAAGCCTTCTAGCAGTAAGAGAGCAAGTTCACAAGTGGAAGGTGTGTAGGAGCCATGCCTGGCAGTGGCACACACCCCATCCGCCCACAGTCCATTGGCAGGATTGAGTCACATGACACACGTAACTACAAAAAAGGCTGGGAAATTTGTATAGCTGCTAGTAGTGAGCACTAGTGGTTCTGTGCCATACGTTTCTACTTGGCCCCAAATCTCTTTTCCTGCCCACAGTTCTGTCAGTCTCTGAAGCCCTGATATTCAGTCACCCATCTCCCGTGCAGCCGACCATGCAGAGTTTTGGAGAAGATCAGATGTGACAGTGATGTGAAAGCATTTATGCCAAGGCCCTGCACAAAGCAGGGTCCCCATGTCCTTCAGCTCCGCGTGGACCTGTCAAGTGGTTCTCGAGATGAATGGCACTCTGCATGTCTTGTGAATCTCAGTGCAGTGTGCTCAGCTCGCTTTACCATCATTAATAATACAAACACAGCCCCGGGAGGCAGGCGCATGTTAGAGATGAGGAAGTGGAAGTACAGACAGAGGTTAAGTGTCCTCCCAAGGCAGCCCTGCAAAAGTGGGTAAACCAAGGAGTGACTTTTCCAACTTTAGAGCTATGAATTCTCATTCTTGCTGGAGGAGAAACCTGACTAGAACACTGAGGGAGGAAATAAGACAGGAGGTTTTCCCTGCGGGACCCTACTGGAGTGGCAACAATCCCTGTCATGTACCCAGCCATGCATGAGTTAAAACCCAGCTCTCATACTTGCTGGCTTCTGGGGCCTTAACCAAGTTACTTAACCTCTGTGAATTTTCTGGCATGCCTCAGTTTTCTCATCTCTAAAATGGGAGGAATAATGCCTTTTCACAGAGATTTGGGAGGCTTAAATGGGATAGTCTATAGCAAACATCTTTATATCTGGAATATAGCATGTGCCCTAAAGATGCTGGAAGGTGATGGTGATGATGATGATGATGATGATGATGATGATGATGATTAGCAGCTCCGAGCACCATGTCCAGTTCCAATGCTTCTGTCTCAATATCTCTTCAAGAAAAAAGGACTCCTCTATCACTCTTGTAACATCATCAGAGACTAACACAGTCTGGGCCAATAACAGAGGTCCTATAAATACTTGGTGGTAAGTAAAGTTGCTCAGAGAATTTGGTGACAGCCTGAAATCTGCACAGCAAGTTAATATGAACTGGATTATGAATCTGGCTTTCGTTTACACCTCTCTTCTCTCTGTTCAGACACAGGTCTCCTTTGGGGCATACCAAACTCAAAACTGGCCAGCTATGGACTTGGCTATGGGACCTTGCAAAAATTACTTCCTTCTCTGCACCTTGGTTTCCTCATCTACAAAAGTAGAGTGAGAATTGTTCATGTCTCATAGGATTGGCGTGAAGATTAAACACCTGAGGATTAAAAACGATGCATGTTACGTGCCTGGCACCGTCCAAGCATGTCTAGAATGTTAGCTATTTATAGGAAGCATAAGTGCAACACCCCTTGCAGGTGACACTAAGGCTTCAGAACAACCTGAGTAAAACTAGTGGTGTAAACCCAGGGCATTCATGACTCTAAGGGGGCTGAAAAGGCCCAGACCAATGGCGGGGGGCAGGGTTCACATTCAAGGCAATTCTGTATCTCCTACCGCATGTAGCACAGGGGCTTGGCATTCATTCATGGAGAAAGAAATCAGATGGATGACGTAACGTAGGTGTGACGACCAACTGGTATTAATAAAAAGACACCAAGCATGTAATGAAATTATGCTAAGACATCTTTACATCTGGAATATACCAAGTGCCCAAACAATGTTGGATAATAATGATGACAACGATGAAGATGATGAAAATGATGAAGATGATGACTAGCTCTAAACGCCTTGCCCATTTCAAAGCCTTCTGTCTCAATACATCTTTAAGATATCCTGCACCACACTAAGCACTCCACAAACATAATCTCATTTATTTTCACCCTCCTAATCCTGCAACACAGGTGTTACCTCCATTTTATAGATGAGGAAGCTGGAGCACAGAGAGCTTGAACCACTTGCCAAAGGTCACCCAACTGTAAGTGGGGGTCCGGGACAGGAACCAAACCTAGGTCTGGGCACCTGCAAACCTTTGACGCTTCACCACCAAGCGGCCCTGCCCACCAAGGCAAATTGGCTTCACTCCCCAGCAGCTGCCTGAGGGACATGGGCCTTTGAGTCTGCAATTGTGCAAAGTAACTAAGGACTGATGAATCGAATCCCTGCTCAAAAACCTTGCTTTCTCTGTAGCCTCAGGCCAGTAGTTTAATCACCTTGTGTTTCACTTTCTTCATCTAGAAGCAAAAACTTATACTTAGCTACACGCAAGGGACTGGAAAGATTAATCGGACGCTCCAGAAGTGCTTCTAAGATGAAAAGTATGGATTATTTGCATTGTTATTTTAATAGTTTAGGACTTCAGTGTCCCCAGTTTACACAGAGGTGGAGAGCTTAGATGAGGGAGATTGGTGAAATTCATTTTCTCCAGCCTTGTCCTCTGATCCAGGCAGGAGGAACACGGACACCTCCTGATCTGAGTTTTAGTGTAGCTCATCCCACATCCAGCCTGGGTGTGCCGTGGCCCTGAGGGCTGAAGGCTGCCTACAGCCATCTGAGAAGCCAACAACCAAAGAACCAGAGAACAGCAGCCTCTGTCTTCATGACCAGAATGTGAACACACCAAGGACAGGGGCCTTTTCTGTCTTTATCGGCACATCCCCAGCACCTACAATAGGCTCTCATACCTAGTGGTACTCAGTAATTAAATGCTGAATGAATGAATGATTAGAGGGAGTGAATGAATGAATGAACAATAAAAGAAAAATGTGAGAGTAGAGAGAACACGCAGGAGATTCTCTTGGCCAAAAAGAAGCAGAAGAGTCTTCCAATGGCCGTCCATATTGTGAGCACCTACTATGTGCCAGACACTGTGACAGGTTCTTACCCTCAGGGGGTTCACAGTCTAAAAAAATGGGAGAGTATCAAGTTCACTAGCAGTTACAGCGCAGTGAATTTGAGCTTTGGTAGCCAACTACAAAGTGTCACATGAGCCATTAATTTCACCCAGAAGGTCAGGGAGGCCAGAGGAAGTAGCATTTTAGCAGGACCCTCATGGGAGAACAGGGTCTTCAAAAGATGAGGTAAGGAAATCTTCTGCCATAGAATGGACATTCCATGAGGGCAGGGATTTGTGTGTGTTTTGCTTACTAATGCACCCCCTACCAAAGCACAGGTACATAGCAAGATCCTATGAGCAAACGTGTGTGTGTGTGTGTGTGTGTATGGTGCACGTGCATTACAAACACGTTGGCCAGCAGAAGCAAAATTGTGGACTTGCGAGGTTGATGAAGAATTGCCTTGTTCTGCAGTGAGGCAGAAATGTGCATTTGCTGAGGAGGGGGCCGGTAACATGGGGAAAATTTAGAAGGGCCTGAACACCACACACACACTTGGGAATTTGGAATGTTTCCCGTCCTCTGTCCTTGCATATTTCAATTTAATCTTTCAAGCAAAAATTTTTTTTTTCTCCTAAGGCTTTCCTCTGCCAGGACAGAGGGCATGCTCATAAAATGTAAAATCTGTTTAAATAATTAAACCTGTGGCCAACAACAGTGGTCAGGGTAGAGGCTGGCCTGTGACGTCGTAAATCACTGCCGTGCCTGGTACTTGGCTCAGGGCAGGAGAGTCTGGGAAAGCATGTGAACAGCCGGTGGAGCCCTGCAGTGGAAGTGCAGAGTCAATGCTGGGCACTTGGTTTGGGATGAGTTATGGAGATGAGGCAGGTGCTCGTGCCCTGTTCCTCTGACAGCCAAGCCGCCTTGCTGACAGACGGAGCACATCTTTGACGTCCTCTCTGCTCCACTCCCTTCTTTAGCATCAAGCAGGCTTCTTCCTCTGTTCCCAGTAGAGGGACAGGAGTGGAGATGGGGCTGACATGTGAGCCCCGACCCCCCCGGGGGAATGTAGGAGAGGAAGGAACAATAGGGTCACCTCTCAGCTCTCAGGCCACCAGGGGCAGGACCCCGCACTCCCTGCTTAGCGCACGTCTCCTCAGCTACTTACTTGTTTGGAATTGAGCACCTACTGTGTGCCAGGCTCTTCACACGCAGTATTTCAAACAGTGGTTAAGAGTAGAGACCCTCATCCTAAACCAGCCAGATCCAAAAACTCCCTCTACCACTCAGCTGGGTAAATTCAGGAAAGTGATTGAAACTCTCTGTGCCTCAGTTCCCTCTTCCTTTCAATGGGATCAGTAATAGAGTGGTTGTGAGGATCCAATGAGGGTAACATACATGTCAATCACTTTGAGCACCGCCTGACTCTTAGTAAATGATATATAAATATTAGCTCCGATGACCAACCAACTAGCAAAAACTCACTGAGCATCTGCTCATATGTTCAGCGCTGGGTTACATGCCTTTATGAATGACCTCATTCATTCCTTTAACTAACGAATATTAGGAAGTATCTATTATATGCCTGATACGGTGTGGGGTATTTCCTCTGCATTTTCTCATGGATCCATTTCAGAAACATTTATTGAGTCTGTGCTCTATGCCAGGCCAGAGCCAGGTACTTACACAACACAGCACATAATTTCACTAATGCTCCTGCATTGGCTTCCTAATCCTGCCCTAACGTGGCACCACAGACTGGGCAGCTTAAACAACAGAAACTTACTGCTTCGCGGTTCTGGAGGCTAGAAATACAAGATCAGGGTGCCCATGGGGTTGATTCCTTCTGAGGGCTGTGAGGGAAGATCGGTTCCAGGCCTCTCCCCCAGCTTCTGGTGGTTTGCTGGCAATCTTTGGCCTTCCTTCACGTGGGGATGTATCACCCCGATCTCTGCCTTCATTTCCACATGCCTTCTCCCTGTGTGTGTGTCTGTGTCCCAATTTCCTCTTTTTCTAAGGACATCAATCTTTTGGGATTAGGGTCCATCCTAATGAAGTCATCTTACCTTGATTACCTCTGTAAAGACCCTGTCTCCAAATAAGATCATTCTGAGGTGCTAGGGTTAGGACTGCAGTGTTTCTTTTGGAAGGGGGAACACAGTTCAACCCATAGCGCTCCCCAACAATAATTTTCTTTGCTAAGACTTCACGCGCATTCTTACGCATTCAACAGCCACTTGCCCTGCTGGGGACCACACCCCTATTGACGCCCATCCACTCCTCGAGCAAGTGTTTCTTCCTCGAATTTTCCAGATGCCGTTACAGGCACTTCACAGACAGCAACACGACCTCCTTATTACCATGCACATTTACAGCCAAGGTGCCTATGTCTTGGGACGGGTCTACCTCAAAGCCCACCGTTCTCCTAAGGTGCCCGCTCCCTCCGATATTCAGGCAACTTTGCTTCTCCTGTGGTCCAAGTCAAGGGAAACTCATCACCTTCCCCTGTCCTAGGTGTGCAAAAGATGCAGTTAATATGCTGCCTGTACTCCAGAGCAGCTGAACAGACAATTAAAAAAAACCTCCACTACCCAAGAATGGACAACAATCCCATTTGTTGTTTGGCAGAACTAAAAATAGTCTTGCGCGGACGAGCTGAAGGGGCATTTGGTGCCGCGGCCCGTTTCCAGCACACAAAAGGAGCGGGGATTTGCTGGCTCCAGCGGAGGCTTAGTTGGAAGAAAGGCAGAGGAGGAAAGAACAGAAAAGTTCACCCTTGATGAGAAATGACCTTTGTAACTCCCTGGGTCTCCCTAGAGTTTCCTTTGTAGAATATTACATCTTTCCAGATCTAATTCCAACCCATCTGTCTTATCACACTGTGGAAATATTAATAAAGATAGTTTTGTTTAGGACGTTTATTTATTTTAATATATAAAAGAATTTTCTGCTCTTTTTTTCCCCTGTTTAGTCTTGCCCCTTGTTTTGTAGGGTCTTTGGTATTTATTTCAATGAACTTAATATCCCATTGGGTAAGACTGACACCCTTGGCCCTTTGCTACCCACAGATGCACTGGCAGGGGCCTGGGCATGGCCCTCTGTGCCCACCAAGACTTGTGGCCACAGCCAGGACTGGCCAGTAGCTTCTCGTGTCACAGTTCATCCTGACTTGGCCTAGAGTCTCGGTCCAAAGCTCTGTTCCCTAGGAGTGGCCCACGATTCATTTCACCCTCCATCTCTTTTTTTACCTTGTGGGTACCCCTGTTCCCGGCTAGCAGCAGCTGTAAGGAAGGGCTGGGAATTTTCTTTTGGTTTCATATAGTCTTTGGCCCTGTTTTGTCCTTCTCTGGTAGCTTAGCTCCAGCCTCAGCCTTGCTTCTGTGCAGCTGAGAAATCCGCAGAGACGTTTACACATTCTGGAATTTGAATCTGGGTCCTCCTTTCACTAGCTCTGTGCCTTTGGGCAAGTGAATTAGACTGCCTGAGCACAGTTTCCTCAACCATAAAATGCGGTCGCTGTGCCCAAGTCATAGCATCACTGCTACAATCAATGGGAGGATGTAATCTAAAGATCGGAAATGAGAGATTTGGTTACTACCACGTAATGATAGCATTTCTATTAAAACTAGCCTTTATCTAGTTTGGACTCCAATTTTCCTAAAAAAAAAAAAAAAAGTCACAGCCTTCCCTGATTTGATACAACAACCAAAGGAGGGATGGAGGTAGGTATTATAACCCCCATTTCACAGAAAAGAGAACTGAGGCTCCTGAAACAGCTTGGAGCCAGAATCAGAAGGCACCCTGATACATCCTCTGGGACCTTATATAGATGACAGAACAGTGGCCAAGACAGGAGGGGATTGCCCAAGGTCAAAGGCAAAGCAGGCCCCTAACTCCCTGTGTTCTCACTGCCCCCTCAGACTGCGATGTGCCGGTTAGATACTCAGTGATTACACACATTTTAGTTCCTAGTCAAATATGTTCTTCTGAAAATGCTAATGAGAAGTCTGGCGCTAACCGTGCTGGGAAAATCTTCAACTTTCCTGAAGCAATCCAAAAAACCTTTCTTGAGCACCTCTGCTACTCTGCCCTCCCTCACCCCACAACAGCCGCAAAGGCCTGGGTCCTGGTCAGGGAACATGCCTCCCACTGCGGCCTCTGCATCCCCTCTCTCCATCTGCCTGTGACCCTTCTCCAGGATACCTTGTGGTTGGCTCCCTTACCTACTCCAGGTCTTTGTTCAAAGCTCACAGCCTCAGGCTGACCTTCTCTAACACCCTATTTAAAATTGCAGTCCCTTCCCACTCCCTGTGACCCCTACCCTATCCCTTCAAAAATACTAAATGCAGTTTATTTATTGTGTTAGGTATCTCTTTTCTCTCACTACAATGTAAGTTTCCTGAGGGTCTACATCCATGTCTATTTTGTTCACTTCTGTACCCACAGGCCCTAAAACAATGCCCTGCACTTAGTAGTTGCTCGATAAATATTTAATGAGTGAATGGATGAAAGAATGAGTGAAGGAGGGAGAGAGTGAGTGAAGGAAGGAATCTATACTGAAACAGACCATCATTGCACATTTTTTTAATAGGAAGCACAGATAAGGGAACAGCTGCTTGGAAAGGAAAAGTCTGGAAAAACCAGAGCTATGACCTTATTTTATCTCTTCCCTGGTGTCAGGAGGACTGAGTAGAGAGAGAGCTATGACCTTATTTCAGCTCTTCCCTGGTGTCAGGAGGACTGAGTAGAGAGCCAGCACACCAGGCAGAGGGAAGGGCACAAAGTCTTGGTGTCAGGAAATAAGATAATTTGGTGACAGTGATTATTTCCAAGTAAATGCCAGGGAAGCATTTCCCAGTGGGTATTTTACGGAGCACCGACCCTGCAAGATGCCCCTTGATGGAAGGATGTCTTGCTGTCTTCAGAACAAGACAGGCTAGAGATTCATAATTCACAGGAAGACCTGGGTTCAAGTCCTACCTCAGGCACCTCTTGACTCCATGTGTGCTTTCTTCATTTCTGTTTCCTTGATAATAACCGTGGGGTTGTTGTAAGGATTCAATGAAAGAACACAGCAAGGGCACTCATCACAATGCCAGGTACTTAAGAAGACCTGAAAGTTTGGGTCTAGCATAGTGGCCACAACTGCTGATTTCAGAGGATGTCTGGGCTGGAGTCCCAGCTCCCCTGCTGACTAGCTGGGTGAATGTAGGCAGGTCACTTAACTTCTCTGTATCCTAGTTTCCTCATCTGTAAGATACGGATAATGGTAGCACCGCCTCCCAGAGTTGTGGGGATTAAATGAGTTAATAAAGCACAGGGACCAGTGCCTGGCATGTAGTAAGTGCTATGTTAGTGTCAGCTATTGTTAAAACTAAGAGTCCTACTGTTTTCAGGGCAACCTTGCCAGGGATCCACTGGAGAGCTTTTGTGTCATAAATTTGCATAACAGAGGCTCTGAAAAGTCCCACAACAATTAAACCTGCTGAACCCTCCTTCAGTATTTTTCCCAGACTAAATTCCCCATGGAATGCTCTACCCTGCTACCCCTCCCCATTAATAATCCAAAAACCTATTTTCTGGGGACACGCCTTTCAGAACTATGAGCCTCACTACTTGGGTATTTGGGGCTTGGGGAGAGACTCACATGGGGCTGGCGTGAGAGCTAGAAGATCAAGATATTGGTGTGGCCCTGGGAAGCTTGGGAAAAGACATAAAGAGGGAGGTGACCCCATGAGATTCACATTTGGGGAGGTCCCTCTGGGGCAGCCCCTGGGGATTGAGGGTAGACCAGACCTGTGTCAGGGAGGCCAGTTAAGAGGCTGTGGCAGTGGTCCAGCCGAAAGAAGCAGGTTTAAATTGGGGGCAGTGGCAGCAGGCTAGGGAGGGAAGGGTGCATATAAGAAATATTTAGAGGCAGAATGGTCAGGGGCAGAGCAAAGCGGGGCTGGGGCTGAGGGAGCCATACATGATACCAGACCATAGGGGCACCACCTGGACTCTGGACTCTGGTAGACCCAGCCAGGAAGGGAGAGCCCCTGGTTTTCACAGCCCCTCGGTGTGCTCTTAGCAGGGGCAGGATGGGAGAGTAACCCCATGGGGGTCACTCTGAATGACTTTGGAACGCCTTCTCCCATCATTTGTCTCAGGGACACCCTGGAAGCCAGGAAGGAGGAAAGGGGAGTTAGATTCTTGTGAACCAGAGCTCTGAGTTACAGTTCTTTCCTCTTTCTCTCCACCAGCCTTTCTAACACGTCACATGTGCACACGCATGTATACATACACACGCACACACTTCCACAGCTCCTGACACCTAGCCCCTCTGCTCAAATTCCCAAGAGACACAGCACACAGGAAGTTCCAGCCTACATGGAAGAAGGATCTTGGAACTGGGAGGGCAGAGCCCTGAGCTCAAGGCCCATTTCCTACCCTTCCCACTTGGGAAATTCAGGTCACCCCTGGGACTCAGTTTCCATATCTGAAAAATGGAGCTGAAATGCCTTGCTGAGTCCATGTGAGGATTAGCTGGGATGCACGTCCAGTGCTGGCAGATGGGCTGGCAACAGAGGTACCACACCAACGGCTAATGTTTATAGAGTACTTCCGACGGGCCAGGCACACCTGTCCGAGCCCTCCCTGCTGTCCCTTCTTTAGTTCCCAACAACCCAATGCAGGGGCACCCTCCTCCCTGCACTTGACAGATGAGAACCTAGGACTCAGGGAGAGTAGGGAACTTGCCCAGGGTCACACACCAGTCCGAGGCTGGGAGGCAAACCCAGGGATTCTGGCCGCACCCCTTCACCACTCCACCCACTAAATGCTCTGAGGAAGGACGGACAAAGACAGCCACAGTGAGAACTCACGGTAGAATGGCTGAAGGAAGTCATTCCTTACTTCTGAGGCCCAGTTTCTTCGCCTGCAAAGTGCGAGCCCCAAGAGAGCTGAGCCCCCGGCACGGTGAGTTAGCACCTGGCCCCAACACCCCACCCGGGCACCGGTGGCTATTGTCCCTCCCGGCCCACGTTGGCTTCCAGCGGAGGGATGGCTGCCGCCATTAGCCATGCCTGGAGCCCTCGCCATGGACGAAGAGAAAGCACTAGAGCTGGGGTTGAACAGTGCAGACAGGCCCCTCGGAGTCCAGCCCTCAGGCTGCCTGCCTTGACAGTTTCTCCTGGCACCTCTGTGGCCAGGCGCTAAAAATAGCCTTCCATGGCTCTGCAGCCAAGCCAGCTCCCCACGGAGGATTCTCGCCCTTTAGGGGCCATGATCATCTGCTTCCTTCTGACTGCTGTTGGCAGTTAAAGCACTAGATTATCTCGGCAGAGGCTGTTCCAGAACCCAGGCTGGGCCTGCGAGGCCGGCGGGAGGTCATCGATCCAGCCTCCCCACTGAGTGGTCTTCAAGCCAGCTGCACAGGGAGGGGGAGTCAGGATCCTGGGATGGGGGGAAGGAAGGACTAGGAGAGGAGGATGGGAAGTGGGAGAGTAGGGTGGAGAAACCAGGTCCCAAGAAGGAGGGGAGGGATTCCCTGTGGCGCAGTGGTTGAGAGTCCGCCTGCCGATGCAGGGGACGCGGGTTCGTGCCCGGGTCCGGGAAGATCCCACATGCCTCAGAGCGGCTCGGCCCGTGAGCCATGGCCGCTGAGCCTGCGCGTCCGGAGCCTGTGCTCCGCAACGGGAGAGGCCACAACAGTGAGAGGCCCACGTACCGCAAAAAAAAAAAAAAAAAAGGAGGGCAGCTGAAACCCGGAGAGAGACGATTAGGAAGGGGCCTAGGTACTTTCTTCCAAACCTAGAACAGTCTGGAGCCAGAATATAGGGGGCAAGTCGGGGGCAAAAGGATCATAATTAGCAGTGTCGTAACAGCCGCCCAGCATTGGCAGGCTGCACTATACAGATCTGCCAGTTGCGCACTGCACAAAAGCCCCCAGGCCAGGGTGAATTGGAGCTGAAATCTGTAGGGGCTGGGTCTCCCAGAGGAGGCATCTTTCTTTAAAGCCTCATTCTCAAAAGGCTTTATGGCTTCGCCTTGGTGCTGATCATTGGGTACCTTTGGTATGCCCACCAGAGTGGTTAGCAGATTCTGTTCTTTCATTTAATCCTCACAGCCCCACCAGGGAGGTCTTGTTTCCCCATTTTACTGAGAGCCAGAGAAGTTCAGTCACATGCTCAGGGACACAGACCTAGTGAGTAATGGAAGTGGATCCCCAACCCTGATGCCACCAAGTAGAAAGCCTGTGCTGTTTACGCCACGCCCTTAGGGTGAGTTAGAAGTACAACCACTGGTTGATCATTATGCCAAGCACGTGCTAAACGTTCTACATACGTTCAGTTCTCAAAATAACCCCGCGAGGTAGGAAAGGCCATCTTCAAGCTGTAGATGAAAAGACCTGAGAGGCGGGCAGGTTAAGTTGTCCAAGGTCACACATTAAATGGCTAAACTGGGATTCAAACCCAAGAGTCCCCATTTGAGAGCCTTGCTTCTAACAGCTGTAACCCAGAGGCCATCTAAGGTTCCCTAGTCCTTTGAGAATTGCATAAAAACAGACCTGTATTCCCCCAACCTCTAGCTGAGATCTGCCCGGATGTCTGCAAATTCCTGGGAGCTTGGGTCTTCACTGCACAGCTGGTTCTGATCTCCTCCAGCCCTGACAGTGGCTCTCGAGTCCCTCAGCTAATAGAGGAAGAGCAGGAGTGACTGGCCATCACTTATTGGGCACGTACAGGGGGCCCTTCCTACCCAGGTGTGCTCTGTTCCAGCCCAGTCTGGCACCTGATCCATCAGCTCTGATCTTCCCCCAGGTGTGCCCCAGACTGTATGGAGGTCTGGGAGAGGGGAAGGGTATTTACATCCGCAGCAAGTCAAACTATGTAAATGAAAACATTTGCCTCCCTAGCTTTTGAAAACCTGTAGCCACCCACCCACAAGAACCCCTCACTAGCCACTGTTCCCCATGGGCACCGGTGCTCTGCCAGGTTACACGGAACCTTTTCTCTTCTTCATCCTCCTCTGCTCTGCCCCAACCCACAATTTCCTATTAAAGTCTTAAGTAAAACAGTATAACTTAGCGTCGTTTCAGACTATCCTTCATCTTCCTCTGCACCCCCAAGGGTGGTGGTTTCCTGATGTATTTTCTTAAAGAGATTCAATTCTCCCCTACAGTGAACTTTAGTGTCAGCTGTTAAAGTATTCACCCCTCTGATATCCTGCCCAAGACGGAACAGGCTGCTTTGAGAGTCAGGGTGTTCCCCACCACTGGAGATAATCAAGCAGAGGTGGGGTAGACAGATGTCAATGGTATCATTCAAGAGCACAGGCTCTGGAGTCAGACTGCCTGGGTGTAAATGCTGGCTCCACCACTTACTGCTAAGCCTCAGTAACCTCATCTGGAAAATGGGGAGAATAATAATCCCTACCCCACTTATTGGTAACACCTACCAATGACTACCAAGTACTGAAAAGATTAAATAAAATGTATTTAAACTGCTGATTATGGTGCCTGGAACATAGTAAGCCTACAATAGAATATACTATTGTTTAAGTCAGCTCGGGCTGCCACAACAAAGTACCACAGACTGGGTGGCTTATAGCAACAGAAATTTATTTCTCATGTTTCTGGAGGCTGGGAAGTCCAAGACTAAGTTGCTGATAGATTCGGTGTCTAGTAAGGTACTGCTTCCTGGTTCATAAATGGTCATCTTCTCACTGTGTCCTCACATGACTGAAGGGAGAAGGGGGTTCTTCAGGGTCTCCTTTATAAGGGCACTAATCCCATTCATTAAGGCTCCACCCTCATGACCTAATCACCTCCCAAAAGCCCTACTTCCAAATAACATCACACTTGGGGTTAGGATTGCAACGTATGAATTTGGAAATGGGGGGGGGGGGCGCAGGTGGTGTGTAAACATTTGGACCATTGCAGCTATCATCATTTTTTATTTATACATTATTATTTTCTACCAATGCTAAGACTTCCTAAGACTCTAATTTTGTTCTCTGCTATATCACCAGGGTTTATTTCAGGACTTGACACATAATAGTCATTGATAAACATCTTTAGACTAAATAAATGGATGGAAGGATAGATGAAAAATGAATAAATAAATAATGAGGAGTGTTCTATACACCAGACGGACATTATGAATCATTCCTAGTGCTCAGTGGTTTGATTTTAACATCTTGCTAATCACTGTGTGTGTTTTCTTGTTTGCTTGGTGTTGCAAGAAGAAAGTGCAGTCAGTTCTGCTATAACACCACATAGGTGTTCTGAAAATCACTGTACTATCCAAAATCATGCATTAAAAAACCCCAGTTTGTGGTAGAAATGGAGTTAAAGCCACAACATTCAAAAGCTTCACCAATGACCCAGTTTTAAAAAAAGAAAAAATGGGACCTGACTAAAAATGGCAGCACAGTTTTAAATACATTGAATGGTTAAATGCATAAATATTGCAATAAATATAGCCCTTTACCTTGAAAAAGACCTGGGGTTTGCTTGTGGAGGCGGACATCAGAACCTTGAGTTATTGTGAAGAATTGTCTGAAACTGGACAGAGATTTGGAACCCAGATGTGGATGCTTGTGGCTCATACCACAGGCAGTGAACTAAGGCAACTGGTGGGTGTTTGATGAGTATGTGTATTTTGTGTCTTAGATGGCTCCGTTCAGCTGGGATTTGGGCATTCATTTAGTGTTTTTCACTGGGGAAACTAGGTATGCTTACACTGTTCCCTCGTATAAGTTGCATTAGAACAAATTTCCTGCTTTCGAAACAAGCATTTCAGCAGAACCGAATGTAGGCTGTTTTGATGTTTGTATTTTACTGCTTAGTAGTCCTCTTCAAGTTCCTGTTTCCTACAAAAGCTGAGCTAAATTATTGGTGCCCTTTTCCTCCGATCATCCATGTTTTCACAAGTGCCTGTCAAGTACCTACTGCGAATAAGCACTGAAAACACAGGGATAAATGTCCAGATGGTCCCTGACTTCACAGAGCTTACAGTCTAAAGACAGAAGCAAAATAATTATATACGTACTTCAAATGATAAGTTCTGCCCCTTGACAGGGGCATTTCTAAGCTCGGTAATGCTAAGTTCCCCTCCACGTTGCACGTAAGCCCTCCCTCACTGTAATAAATCACACCCAAGCTTACAGCGATGTCTGATGCCCATGGTTCACATCGGGGCACCTGCCCCCGACAGAACTGGAGTGCCAGGTTGGCACAAAGAAAACCCCGTGCTTCCTAATGAAGACTGGACCCGTTCTCAGAACCTGGTAGAGCACAGGAGGACTAATTTGGAGGATGGGTTGGTCTTGACTGAGTTTAAGTTTTCCTCCACCCCAAGGAAGGGTCTTTGTCCTTCTGGGAACTTTAGACAGTGCAATGGCAGTTTTCCTCTCTCCTGGTTGAAATCCTTCAAGGGCTTCCCGTTTCTTGTAGTCCAAAATCCAAACCCTTTGCCATGGCCTGATAGGCCTGGTATGATCTGACTCCAGCCTAACTCTCCATCCTTCACTGATGTCTAGCCTCACTGGCCTGTGTTTGATCTTCATCATATTGCCTCCTCTGGGCCTTTGCACCTGCCGTTCCCTCTGCCTGGAATGCTCTTCCTTGGGCTGGTCCACTTTCATCCTCTCCTCAGAGAGTCCTTCCCCAGTTGTTATATCATCAAGATGTTTCTTTCTTTCATAGCTTTGACCGCAATCTGTAATTACCCTGAGTGTTAGTTTCCTATTGCTGCTGTAACACAGTACCACAATTTTAATGGCTTAAAGCAACAGAGATTTATTTTCTTATAGTTCTGGAAGTCAGAAGTCGAAAATGGGTCAGTGGGACTGCGTTCCTTCTGGAGGCTCTGAGGGAAAATCTGTTTCCGTATCTTTTCCAGCTTCTAGAAGCTGCCTCATTTTTTGGCTCATGGAGCTCTTCCTCCTTTAATCGCATTAGTCCGACCTCTGTTTTAGTCATCACATCTTCTCTGACTCTGAGCCTACAACCTCCCTTTCCTAAGGACTCTTATTATTACATTGGGTCCATCCACCCAGGTAAACCAGGTTAATCCCCCAACTCAAAATTCTTAACTTAATCCCATCTGCAAAGTCCTTTTTGTCATGTAAGCTAACATCCACAGGTTTGGGGGACTAGGTTGTGGACATCTTTAATGGGGGAGGCATAATTCAGCCTCTACCACATTTTGTTTATTTATTGGATTACTTGTTTACTATCTCTCTACTACACTGTAAGCCCCGTGAAACAAAGACTTTCTTTGTCTTTTTGACTACTGTTTCCCTAGAACCCAGCATAATTCCTGGTATGTAAGGGCTCAATAAATATTTATAGAATAAGAGAATTGATGAGTGAGAGTTTGATAAATCTCAGTGTTTTAAAATTATATGTGGAATACTCAATATTCTAGTTACAGGGAAGGAACACTAAATTTGCTCCTAAACCTTACAGCTAGCTAGCTCTGTGATCTGGGGCAAGTTGCCTCACCTCTCTGAGGCTCCATGGTCATATCTGTAAAATTGAATATATTTTAAAAATACCTCAGAGGGCTTCCCTGGCGGCGCAGCGGTTGATAGTCCTCCTGCTGATGCAGGGGACATGGGTTCGTGCCCCGGTCCGGGAGTATCCCACATGCTGCAGAGCGGCTGGGCCCGTGAGCCATGGCCACTGAGCCTGCGTGTCGGGAGCCTGTGCTCCGCAATGGGAGAGGCCACAACAGTGAGAGGCCTGCGTACCGCAAAAAAAAAAAAAAAAAAAAAAAAAACCTCAGATATTGTAGGTATTAAATAATGTTATGACTAGGAAAAGTACTTGGAAACTGCAAAGCATTCGTAGTTATGATAATTACTGTTGCGTTGACTATAGATGAGCAAGGTAGGGTCTAATGGGGAAATCACACATATAAATAAGTAACACAAGGTATAGGTCTGTTTTACTGGAGTTACTGTGTTCTGGGGGAGATTGTAGAGTATATCAGGAAATGTTAATTCCAATTGGGAGGCTGGGGAAGACACAGTTATGGAGTGACCCACACAACAGCCAGGAATAGCAGAGAATAGGAAGGTATTAGATTGTTGCCAGGAACCAAATTTAAATAAATCTCCGAGAGGGAGATGCTAGAGGACCCATTTGCAATGACCATCTGGCTTGTTAAAATTGGTTAAAGGTAAAAAAGAGAAATAGAGATCCATGTCAGTGGCATCAAATTACCCTTCAGACGAGCAGGTCTACAAATTGCAGACTTCCCTGGCTGCAGTCTCTGAACTATCCAAAGACATGATTTCAATTTATAAGGAAAATTTGTTTTAAAAGTCCACTAAAAGCGGGCTTCATTGAGAAATGTTCAACATTGCTCAATTACTTTATTAAATCCCCTTCCTTATGTGTTGTGAAGGGTCATATGGTATTCTGCAAAAATAAAACAGGCTTTGTTTCATGTCCTAAGTGGGGAATAGTGACAAGGGCATGTATTGTCACTGTTGAAACCTTTTTAAAATTTTAAACATTTTGTAATAAATTTAGAAGAAAACAATAAATAGGTTTCGGAGTGAGACAGACCTGAACACAGGTGTCGGTTCCACAGCCTCCTGGCTGTGTGACCTTGAGCAAGTCATTTATATTCCTCAGCCTCAGTTTTGTCTTCTGTGAAATGGCAATAATCCTGACTACCTCACAGATAGCTGTGAGAATGAGAGGTAACACAGGTTACTCCCTGTTCATGTCACAGAAGGTGCCACCTAGCAAGAAGTCATTAAATGTTAGTTCCTTGATGTACACGAGATAAGAAAAATCACTCAGAGAAGCAGATCCTACTGGGATTTCAGGTGTTCTTGCACAATAGTGAACTAGAGAAGTCATTCTTCTCTGACCCTGTTTCTTCTAGAAAACGCTCATTTTGTCTAATACTCCAGAATAGCCAAAAATGCTCTCTTGCCTGCCAGCCTCAATTAAAAGGTAAAGTCACCTGGATACTTTGTTGCAAAGGATTCTGAAGACATGCCTGGGTTCCTGAGGAAAGACTGATTAGTGATGTCTGCCCCAGGCAGGGTTGTGGAAGTGGCAGCACCCAAGCTTTGCATATATTTGCTCTCTGGAGTTTCTGACCTCTGGAAAACACTGACAAAATTGCTTCACAGCAGCCTCCTTTCTAAAAGTTGTACTACACACACACACACACACACACACACACAGACACACACACACCCCCACCCACCACCACCACCACCACCACCACACCACTATCACCACCAACAGCTCTTCCACCAAAATTAGTAACTAGCTCTTTTGTATTTTCAGAGATATGGGTAAATATCTCCATTATCTCCCTATTACCCTGGTTTGTAGTAGGTATTTGTTTACATCCCTACCTGTTCCATTAGGCCCTAAGCTCCTTGAGGGCAGAGGCCAAGCCTTTAATCATTGCTTTTTTTGTTTGTCTTTTTTTTGGTGGTACGTGGGCCTCTCACTGTTGTGGCCTCTCCCGCTGCGGAGCACAGGCTCCGGACGCACAGGCTCAGCGGCCATGGCTCAGGGGCCCAGCTGCTCCGCGGCATGTGGGATCTTCCTGGACCGGGGCAGGAACCCGTGTCCCCTGCATTGGCAGGCGGACTCTCAACCACTGCGCCACCAGGGAAGCCTGCCTTTGTCACTTTTTTTGTAAAACCAAAGAGGAGGCAGTCTGTTGTAATGGAATGAGCATGACTTTAGGTCACCCTCTGGCTCCACCACTCCAAGAGCCCTCAGACCTCAGAGAAGTCATTTAATATCCTGGACCTCTGTTTTCTCATCTGTAAAATGCAACAATAGTTCCTTGGAGAGTAGGTGTGGGAACCAAAGTGGGGTTGGGATTGAGAAACCAAGTGGAAGCCTACCCCAGGATTCAGAGAGGGGACAGAGGCCCAGAGAGGAGCAAGAAGGGGCAAAGTGCTACAGGAGAAGCAGCTCCAGGGCTGGATGAGCTGTCCCCACCCCCAGGGTGAGGCCCAACAGTGAATGGAGACAAACTCTGCTGAATGCACCCCTCTCTTTTTCCTGTGCCATCTTGTAAGCCCCTCCTCATCTTTCAAGAGTTACGAGTCTGATGCAGGTTTGAGAATTGACGAGAACACTGATTAGGTGAGAACAAGGTTATGGTGACTGGTTTTACTAACAGAGCAGCTTGCCAAATTGAGCACAGGTGATGAGATGCAGGCCTCTCCCTGGAGCCACCCTTGCTCCTCCCAAAGGCACCTGGGGCCAGTGGTCTCGGCAGCCTGCACCGATGTAGAAATCTGCAGGTGGGAGGAGCCACAGTTCCCCAAATGGGTGATTTATGGCTTCTTGGGCTATAGGACCTCCTGGAGGGTCGTAAAGTGGGCCTGGTCAGGACCTGCCACAAGGGGGAGCCCAAGAGACTGAGGCTGAGGATAGGGGAAAGCCAGGTTAGGGGAGAGGAAGGGCCAAGGGAATACCTAGATGGAGGTACACTGGGGTGCACTGAGTTACCCTCGAAGGAGCTGCTCTGTCTCAGGAATAAAGATGGGTGCCAGGCTTACGAGACACTAGGCAGATGCAGGAATGAAGCAGGCTGTGGGGAGCAAGGGCAGGACAAAGGGGTGGGTCCCCTGCAGGACCAACTCTGGCTTTTCCAGCCTCATTTGTAGGGGAGGGCCCGCCAGGCTCAAAGGAGCCGGGTAGGGCAGAAGCAGGGGGCTTGATAAAGGCCTCTTGAAACAGTAATATTGATTTCCCACAAGTACACCTTAAATTCATGCACGAGGGAGAAGCAAGATTTCATTCCACTTAGAGCATATTCTTCTTAACACTGATGAGTTGTAAGGTAAGCGTTAGTGGGAGATAAAAATTATGATCATGATAACAATAATAAAAAGCATTTAAATTTGTACAGCACTTTATACTTTACAAAATGTGTTCTCATTCATTAGCTCGTGGGAGCCCCCTAATAGCGCCTTGAGGAAGGCAGAATGACTGCCATTAACCCATTTTATGAGGAACAGGCTCAGAGAGGTAGAGTGACTGGCCGGAGGTCCCACAGCTGATGGGGGCCAGAGATCTCGTCCCCAAGTCCAGTGCTGTTCCCTCGGCCTTCAGAGAGAGGCCTAATCATCCTCAGATCTCCGCCTTGTTCAAAGCCTTGTGACTGTCCCCTAAGGACAGCCTGGGGAACATCCCAGTGAGCCCTGATGGATGGGCCACCAACCCCAGGGCGGCTCGCAGTAACCCTCTGCTGACAAAGGAATATTTGGCTCACGAGATGTGCAACACATTGCTGGGCACGTTCTCCACCAAGAAAGCTCAGACTAAGCAGAGGTAAATGTGGAAGTTCCAGAATTCCAGCTTCCCTCTGTAACCTTCTAGGGACTACACTGGTGTCAGCTTCAAAGACAGCTGCACGTATTTGCCACTCAGGAACAAAGGTGCTGAAAAGTGACACCTCAAGTTTGGAAGGAGCCGGGCAGAGACAGAAAAACCAGAGACACGCAGGGAGCGACAGACCGGGAAGAGATGGGAGAGAACAGAGAGCGGGGAGGGGTCGGGGAAAAAGAGAGCAAACAATAGAGAGGAGGAAAGGAGAGAGAAAGCCAGTCTGAGAGCAAAAGGAGAGGAAGGGAGTAAAGGGGTAGAAGGGTAGGAGGGGAGGGAGGAAAGGGGAGAGAGAGAGAGAAAGTGAGCCAGAGAGCAGCAGGCTTTGAAAGTAGCAAGATGGAAAGCATTTATTTTTAAGAGAGCAGCTTTTAAATACCTTATTCTCCAGTCCCCCAAATGTAAATTTTCCTTTTCCTCACGAGTTAATCAAGCTTAAACCAATTCTAAGAGCTGAAGGGCTTGGCTTAACTGCAACAAAGAATGTGTCCAATGAAGCTGACCCCTGTCCAGTCACCGTGTCACAGCGGCAGAGGACGGGAGATTAACGAGACTGTCCTCACCCAGGCGAGGCCGGCCAGCCCTACACAAAAGCAGTTGGAGCACTCGCTGCCCCCTCGCCGGGCAGGGCACGCAGCTGTGCCCAAACAAGGAAGAAGCGCTCCCAACACTCCCGCAGTTTTGACCCAGGACGCCAATAAAAGCGCTTCGAGCACCTGCCCCATCTCTGCGGCCCCCCAACAACCAGGAGGAGGGGGCGGGGAGAGGGCGGCTTACAGGCTGGGTTCTCATTGGCTGAGAGGCTGGTGGGCGGAGCAGAAGCCTGAGGGGCCGAGTTCTCCTGGCAGCTGGGGGGCACAGTAGGGGTTCTCGGGTGGACTACCCTCATGAGATAGTCATAATTGTAATAACTGCTCTAATAACACATACTGTTCTTTTATCTGATCTCTACTATGTACTAACGCTTTATTGGAACTCTGTTATGGTAACTGTTGCCGCATAACCAATGAATCCAAAGTTCACGGCTATCTATTCACGGCTTTGGTAAATGCAATCTGCCACGACTTTTGAAATCCTTTTTGTCCCCCTATGAATCATTGCAGCAATTCTATAAGATAGCAAAATCCCCATTTTAGGCAGGAGGAACCGGATCTTGGAAATGTTAAGTAATTTTTCCAAGATACCACAGCTAGCAATTAGCAAACAGGGATTTGACCCAAAACGGATTCCAAAGCTCTTGCTCTTTATAGCTACATTTTACTGCTTTCCTAAGACAAGAATAAAAATAACAGCTTACACACAGCCCTTACTATATGCCAGACACTGTCCTAAGAATTTTCTTGTTTTTTACCTCATTGAAAAAATAATAATTGCTACTATTTGTTGAGATTACTGTGTGCAAAGCATCATGTTAAGTACTGCAGATGTAATATCCTCAATCCTCAGAACAAAGGCCTTAAGAGGCAAGTATTATGCCTGTTTTATAAAAGGAGAAACTGAAGAGAGAGATGATGTAACTTGTTTAAGTCGTGAAGCTAGGAATCTGCCCTGCATTATCTAAAACCAGCCGGACAGGCAGCACACACTGAGTGGGGACCATTGGTTCTGCACCAATTGTACAGACTACGAGACCACGAGACTCGAGGCTACGAGAGTGGAGAGGAGATTGAAGGCTCCTTTTCAAGTGTGCAAACTTTGCTGTAGAGAGATGACCCAGGAGCTAAGGAAGCCTGTGCAAAACTGAACATAAACACCTTGCATCTGACTTCTAAGTAGTTTCACGGCTTTAAGATACAGGAAGATAACCTTACCTTTTCCAAACTAGGCAACAGATGGGGGCAAGGAAGTAAAAGTATCCCTGCCCTCAAGGGGCTCACAGTCCTGGGAGAAGTATAAGGAATGTAAGATGAACCCACAAATAATTAAATGTATGGGAGAGATTATGAGAAGTACCAGGCCAGAACATGAGAAAGGGTGTTATGAATTGAAGGAGCAAAAAGGGAGCAATCTCTCTAACAAGAGAGATCAAGGAAGGTTTTCTGGAAGAAATGACATTTGACTCACTGAATCAAATCAAATCATGGGATCTTGAAAGATCAATAGGATTTCACAGCACGAAGATGAGAGAGCAAAGCATTACTTTCCCCTCCCTCCCATCTCTATCCCTTCAGAGTCTTAGCCTCAAAGAGTTACCTCTTTAGAGAGGATTAAAACACACTAGTGTGTGAGTGACTGATTGCCTTATGAGACACTTTTACCAAGAAACTCAGAGGAGACAAAGAGTCTTATTTGCATAAGGGACATATGCCCTCCTGGGGAAAATGTTGAAGGAGACCTTGTGACCTCTAACCAAGTTCAAAAATGCTGAAATTTAGACCCCATCCCATTCTTACCCCCAAAAGTAAGATTACATGCTGTAGGACCCTTCCTCTTTAACGATGGAAATTGCCAGAAACACAACCCACATTGGGAGAGCAGTAGGTGGTTTAAAAGGAAAGCCATTGTTCTCCATACCTAGCGGTGGCCCTGAACTCTCATCTAGCCCGGTTTCACAGTTTACTCAGCTTTTGACTAAAAACCTTGCTATGTCACCTGAAACAAGTCATTTAATTTTGATGGACCTCAATTTGCACAGCTGTAAAATAGGAACCGTTTAGAATTAAATAAGAAGTTTTGTGATACCTCCAGGATCCCAGTCTTTCTACCAACCAGGCATTACTGGAAAACTCCATCAAAGGCATCACATGTGATTTATGCATACTTTTTAAAAAGTTGTTAAAGACCATATACACTTAACCATTGAACAACACAGGGGTCAGAGGCGCCAACCCTCCACACAGTTGAAAATCCACATATAACTTATAGTCGGCTCTCCATATACACGGTTCTGCCCTTTCCGAGGTTCCTTCACTAACGCAGTTGCTCCTTCCATATCCGCAGCTCTGCTTCTGTGGATTCAGCCAACCACAGATGATGTAGTACTGTGGTCTTCACTACTGAAAAAAAAAAAAACCCCTGCATATAGGTGGATCCACACAGTTCAAACCCATGTTGTTCAAGGGTCAACTCTATAAGCAGCCATGTACCTAGATCTGCCCTTCATCCTCTTTTCTTAAGATAGTTCTACAATAACATGGATTTGTAAGAAGCTCTAAGAACTTTGAAAGTATAAAAATATAAATTCCAGAGAGATCTATATACATTTTTTTAATTTGAAAAGAAGAAACTTTGTAGATAACTCAAGAAAGTTGAGGCAAAATAAAACATAAGCAGTAAAAAAATATATATATATCCTTTACACCGATATCTTAAAAGCATATCAAAAATCCATCTTATCTTCAAATTATTAGAGGGAAAAGTTATATAAAACATAAATCAAGAAACTCTAAAATCCGTGAATGCAACAATCAAACTTGGTAGCCCAGGAAGGCCACTGACATGGTGTTTATGAGACATGGGGCAGAGGACTGAAAGTTTGTGTGGGGTATGAATATCTCCTCAGTGACATCGTGTTGCTAGAAATTCCTGCCTTCAGAGAGCTGTATAAGAACAGGGGGATGTGAGAGCAGGGCTGTTAAGGTTGCAGTTCTTCTTTTTCTGGTATGGGGCTGATGGGCAGGGCTCAATCCTCACTCCATCAGAGCGGAGTACAAGAAACAGCGCATCAGTGACAAAGTCAGGGGGCCAGTTTAGAATTTCCAGCTCTGACATTTACTCACTACGTGACCTGGGCAAGTCACATAACCTCTCTGACCCTCAGTCTCTGCCTGTGTAAAACGAGGGTGTTGTCAGGGTTAAATGATCAAATCCTGTGAAAGCTGTTCAGTATGTGGTCCTTGCTGTGCAAATTAGACCCCTCAGCTTCTTTTTGTGGAAAAAGGGATGGTTTAAGTCAATCTATAAATAATACATTTATAGTTATTTTAATTATTCCAGGAGTGGACACGAGGTTAAACTGCTCAGCAAGCAGGATTGGGAAAGCGCCTGGAGGCTGGGCTCGGACCAAGAGATGGTCCTCCTCCAAGAGGTTGTGAAAGTTATTTTGCCTTGAGATTTTGGAGAAAGGGTTAGATCGCTCTCCCACAGCGGATCCCTGGTGGCTACTGGGGTCCCGTAAACCACCAGGATTCCCTTCATCCCCTCCCTCCCTTGTATGCAATTGAAGAGCTGCTACCGTGTAGGGGCCACTACCCTTCATCCCCCCAATCCATCCCCTACCTTCCCCTTCCATCCCCCTCTGACCCTAACCCCCAGCCCATCCTCAACCCCAGCACTTAGCCTCTCAACCAGTCACAAGTCATGGTTAAAGCTCCAACATTCAGGACTAATGTCTGCATAACAGATAATCAGAGTAGATGCAGGGCTTTCTGGGCAAGTAGGTCCCCTCTCTCACTTCCATTACGATGGCAGGACTTGTGTGGGAGAGAAGGGGACAGAGTAACAGTCCTCAGGACATTAGCTTCAATGTGCATTTAAAGGGCAATGACAATAGTTAGAAGCTAGGTAGGTCATAAACAATTTCCAAAAATTTGAGGTAACATCTGAAATCATGATGTATCACATTAAAATATCCAAATTCTTGGGATTTATTGCAAAAAGGAAAAGATTTGACAGTTCTGTATCTGTATTCGCTCCACCCACCACCCCAGCATCGTGAGGTGAAGCAGGCAAGCACTCACCCCATTTAAATAGGGCAAGTGGCTTGCAATTCACCCCAGTCATACCTGCTGGTCTGGAACACCATCTAAATGCCCTGCCTGGCCTCTGTGTGAGGGTAGGTGAAACCCCGGGAACTGAGGTTCCAAGCTCTGAAATTCAGTGGATCTGGGCTTTAATCCTGTCTCTACCATGTACTGACCTTGGGGCTTTGAGCAATTTCTTAACCTCTTTGAGCTTCAGTTTCCTCATCTTAAACATAAATTTAGTCCGTACCCTATGGATCGTCATGAGGATTAAGGGAGATGATGCACTTAGTATGTACAGAGCACAGCAGAGACTCAATAAACGTTAACTTTCATCATCGTTACTACTGCTGCCACCACTGCTGTAATTACTCCTACCCTCACTGGGGATTTTTCATGCATGTCATTGAAAAGGATTGAGCACTGCTGGACCAGTGGTTGCCCACAATCAGCCTGTGCACCAGGCAGGGTGCCCCCATCAGTCTAAGTGAAAAGGCACAGGCCAAACCAACACGTACCAGGAAGACTAGAAAGAGGGTATCTCCATCTGGTGGAGAGACAGACGGACCCTAAGTTCCCTTCCACCATGAAGACTGGAGTAATCAGTGGCATAGCTGGCATTTTTTACATCTCGTTTTATCAAATCCTTACAGCAACCCTATGAAATAGGTATTATTATTATTGTCTCCTTTGCACAAATAAGACTCAGGGTGGTCAAGTAACGTGCCAAAGGTCCCAGAGAAGTGTGGAGTCAGAACTGGAAGCCAGGACATCTCTCTGTCCCTTCTCAGGAGAGATGTTCCTTGTTGACTGAGGAAACTCCTAGAAGTAGAGTTTTCCAAGGTGGCATTAAAGCGTGGCGATACACTGTTAAGGCTGATTGTTAAACAAGCAGAACGTATGCTTCCCGAATGGATATAGTCCTGTTCTTGGGCACCGGAGCAAGCCTAAGGGCCAGGCTGAATTGGACTAGACTGGACTGGATTATTTCTTGGAGGCCAAAGTACAAGTCTTTGTCTCCCTGGTGGCTATCTCAGTGACCTAGCACAGCACTTCTCAAGAAAGAATGTGTAGGGCTTCCCTGGTGGCGCAGTGGTTGGGAGTCCACCTGCCGATGCAGAGGACACGTGTTCGTGCCCCGGTCCGGGAGGATCCCACATGCCGCAGAGCGGCTGGGCCCGTGAGCCATGGCCGTTGGGACTGCGCATCTGGAGCCTGTGCTCCGCAAACGGGAGAGGCCGCAACAGTGAGAGGCCCGCATACCGCAAAAAAAAAAAAAAAAAAAAAAAGGAAGAAGGAAAGCATGTGTAAGTAAAACATAATGTTAACAGTAGTTAATGTTGGCTGATGTCAGTGGCTGGTCTTCAAAAGAGGGGGGGGAAGGAAAAAAAGGAGCATTAGGGAGATCATCACTAGAAGTTTCCATTCTGTCAATTCATTTATTTATGCAACCAACATTTATTGAGCACCTACTATAAACACCGTGTTGGATTCTGAGGGTCCATTGATGAAATATCCCGGGACCTACCCTCAAGGGGCACATGGAACTCGTAGGAGCTTTACATGCCACATACTTCTAATACTGTGTCATCCCAGCGTGCAGTCATTTAACTTAAACAGTGTGGTAGGCCAAAAAAATCCTACCACCCTACATGGACTATTGTTAACATTCTGTTTCAATAAAGAAAAGGAGGAGGAAAAAAAACAAAGTTGAAAGGAAAAATAATATATAATATAAAGGTTTTTTTAATTGAAGTTGATTTACAATGTGTTATTTACAATGTGTTATTCTGGTGTACAGCAAAGTGATTCAGCTATATATATATGTGTATATTATATATATATATATATATACATATATTCTTTTTCGGATTCTTTTCTATTATAGGTTATTACAGTATATTAAATATAGTTCCCTGTGCTATACAGTAGAACCTTGTTGTTTATTTTATATATAGTAGTTTGTATCTGCTAATCCCCAATTCCTAATTTATCCCTCCCCCACCCCCGCCTTCCCTTTTGGTAACCATAAGGTCGTTTCCTACCTCTGTGTGTCTATTTCTGTTTTGTAAATAAGTTCATTTGTAACATATTTTATATTCCACATATAAGTGATATCATATATTTGCCTCTCTCTGTCTGACTTACTTCACTTAGTATGATAATCTCCAGGTCCATCCATGTTGCTGCAAATGGGATTTATTTCATTCTTTTTTATGGCTGAGTAATATTCCATTGTGTGTGTGTGTGTGTGTGTGTGTGTGTGTGTGTGTGTGTGTGTGTATACCACATCTTTATCCCTTCATCTGTCAATGGACATTCAGGTTGCTTCCATGTCTTGGCACTTGTAAATAGTATTACTATGAAAATTGGGGTGCATGTGTCTTTTTGAATTAGAGTTTTCTCCAGATATATGCCCAAGAGTGGGATTGCTGAATCATATGGTAACTCTATTTTTAGATTTTTAAGGAACCTCCATACTGTTTTCCATAGTGGCTGCACCAATTTATATTCCCACCAACAGTGTAGGAGGGTTCCCTTTTCTCCATACCCTCTCCAGCATTTATTATCTGTAGACTTTTTAATCATGGCCATTCTGAAACCTCATTGTAATTTTGATTTACATTCCTCTAATAATTTGCAATGTTGTGCATCTTTTCGTATGCCTATTGGCCATCTGCATGTCTTCTTTGGAGAAATGTCTATAAAGATTTTAAATAAGGCAGCAGTTCTGCCCACCCTTCTGCTAACAAGGTGTGCCCAGAGCAGACCTGAAGTGGGTACAGTTCCATATTTGGCCTCAGTTGTAGTGTGAGCATCTTGCCACACTTACGCTTTTAGGGGACGTTAGGGACAATGATAACTGTATGCAGTTTTCCGCATATTGTTTTTCACATCTTTATCGGAGTGTAATTGCTTTACAATGGTGTGTTAGTTTCTGCTGTATAACAAAGTGAATCAGCTATACGTATACATACATCCCCGTATCTCCTCCCTCTTGCGTCTCTCTCTCTCCCTCCCTGTCCCACCCCTCTAGGTGGACACAAAGCACTGAGCTTATCTCCCTGTTCTGCATATTTCTTGACTTGGGAACCTAAGCCCTACACAAGCAACGTTATTCTATTGAAACTGAGAGGCAGTTGAGTCTAGTGGTTAAGGACTTAGACTGTGGAGTTAGACCTGAGCTGAGCCACTCCTCTGACCCTCACTAGCTGTGTAACTTCAGGCAAGCTACCAAACTCCTAAGCCTCAATTTCCTCACCTGTAAAATGGAGAAATAATGTCAGCTTTCTCCTACTTTGTGGTATGAGTTAAATAAGATAATGTGTAGAGACTGTCTGGTCCATGGTAAGCACTTAATAAATGATTGCAGTCAGTGCAGCTAGAATTATTATCGGGATTATCTCGGCCGTTGGGACAGAATTGCCCTCCAAAGGCTAATTTGCCTCCCAGGTCATCTGTCTGCCTCCAGTTGCTCTTGCACAAGCGCCGTATCAATCCCCTTCTCAATCTTGTTTGTTTAATAGGCAAAGTCTAGCAAAGCATAGAGTCCCGTGGGGAAAATAAGGAAAAGAGGATCCTTGGTGGTGAAAAGGATGGGCATGAAGGACCTCACTATTTTAAAAATATAATTCCACTGACATCGAAAAAGGGGAACTCATGTGCTCAAAGACCACACCACAGGAGGGCAGACACAGGGCTAGAACTTTCTGGCTTCCGGCCCCCTTCCAGCTTCCTTTCCAGCACCAAGATACAGCCCATGTCTAATTAGAAGCCTGCTTCAAAACTACAAAAACAGACTGCTAAGATCTCTGGAGACCCTGTTCCAGACTAGGGGAAACATGAGTATTCCTTGCCCTGTCCCCCAGAGATCTGTGTATCTCCACTCTCCCAAATCTGACGCCTGAAATGCAAATATCAGATGTCAGATATCAAAAAGAGTGTGTCTCTTCCATGTCTCCAACCTTCTAACATCTTTCACTACCATTCTTTTTCTCCCTGCAGAAATTTACTGCAGGGAGAAAATTTAATTTGTAAATTTACAGAAATTTACAAACAGACAAAATAAACACACAAAAAAATTAGCTTTTCTAGAGTTGTCAAAGGGTCAAATAAAAGCCAGTGATAAGGAGAGCTTTCTTCTAGAAAGTACTTCCTCTGTCCCCCCTACCCCCAAGTTGTCAATAAAACATTGGTTCTAGGCTTCTCAATGAGGGCAAGTCTTTGGCCTTTCCAGTTGAAATTTAAAACTAATCTTGAGTCATTTGAGGCCAAATCAAGTGAATGTGCTGAAAGGCTAAGTGGAGACAGTAAATGCTCCTTGAGGCGGTGCTGGAAGAAGCGTAGCAGACCTGAAGGTTTCTGTGAGAGGCTTAGAAATGAGACCCCTGCATGCTATTCCCAAAGAGGAAACCCCAAAGTTTTTTTTTTTTTTTTTTTTTTTTTTTTGCGGTATGCCGGCCTCTCACTGTTGTGGCCTCTCCCATTGAGGAGTACAGGCTCCGGACGCGCAGGCTCAGCGGCCATGGCTCACGGGCCCAGCCGCTCTGCGGCATGTGGGATCTTCCTGGACCGGGGCACGAACTCGTGTCCCCTGCATCGGCAGGCGGACTCTCAACCACTGCGCCACCAGGGAAGCCCCCCAAAGTTTTGAACAATAGGAAAAGCTTTCGAATTTGTTTTCAACTTGGAGGGGAATAACAAAAATAATGTCCACATTTGCACAACACAATCCGTGATAGAAGTCTGCCGATCATTTTCTGTAAATTCATAATCCTCAGAGCTCCCCTTGTAAGCAGATATTATTATTATTACTATTATTCTCATTTTACAGGTGAGGAAACAGAAATTGAGAGACCATAAATAACTTGTTCAAGGTCATCAAGCCGATTCCACAAAAACTTCTGTTAAATGAGCAACTTCTCACTGTCAGTAGAGTTGAATTATATTCATTGCTGTTTAATAGATGAGAAAAATATTTGGTCCAGGAAAGAATTTACTTTTGTGAAAATAATATGACTCTTTATTTACATCCTCTGACCAAAAGTCTAGAGCACAATTACTTTAGCCTCCAGGCCTTAGTGAAATTTGCTGTTGTTTGCTATATGCTCACTAATGTCAATCAGATGAAAGGCCCATTATGACCAGCAGTGTAGGGGAAGGGTCTGTGTTGACGCTGCTATTGGTCATTCCATGTTTGAGCACTTAATTAATGCAGCTGATTCCTCTTTAGTTGGTTAAGTAAAACTGATATCATTTAAATTTTGTTAAGTGGAAAATTGTGCTGAGTTTATTGTTTTACTTGCAAATTCTCAGGATTTCGCTCCCTTTAAAAAGCCCCTTTAATATCTCAAGACTCATAATGAGGAAATATAAGTTCATCAAAAATTATGGTAAGAACTGAGATGTCAACATAGACACAGCTTCTCATTTGCTTATTGTTGATCTTAATTAAATACAACATATGTTCATATGTTTAAATTACATATATATTTTAATCTATTCCCTTCCCAGTTTACAATTCCAGTTTTTATTCTGGGAACTTCTTATCTTGTATTCATTACACTGGGAGGCAGCCCAGTCTCAGATGCCTGTGATAGCGCTTTCTGGCCACCAGGGCAATCTCCTGTATGGACATGAATGGGAATCCATTCATTCATTAATTCAGGAGCACACCTGAGCCGTCGTCTTTTCCAGGTGCTAGATTCATCTCTGGGGACACCGAGCTGAGTGAGATACAGTCCTTGGTAGGGAGCCCGTGGTCTGCCAAAGAGAACAGACCAACCCTACTCATGTGTTAGTATCCTTATGTAGAACACTTCTTAAATAATAAAATTTACACTGAAAAAACTCAAGTCATACCTGGTAGATTCCAAATGCTGATGACACTGGGTCAACACCATACTTTCCCCTTTCTGATGGCACTGCCCAAAATACTAGAAAAGTTCTAATCCCAGCCTACCTCCCTGGAGTGTTGAGAGGATAAAATACATAATCGACATGAAATGCTTTCAGACCTGTGAAGTGCTGTTTCATGAGGAAGAATCATTGCAGCAGCAATACTTGTGAGGCACTTTAGGGTTCCTGCAGGGTGATGAGGTCCTTTGCCTCGTAGAGTAGGCTGGGCTGGAAAATGTCATTCCCATTTGACAGGTGCAGAAAAGGAGGGGTGACCAAGGGACTTTTGCATGATGCCCAGTTTATGGGTGGCTGTAATTCATAATAAGAATTCTGGGTGCTACCGTCTCCCTGATTTAATCAGATGGAGTATTTTAAAGACTGTAGCTCAATGTCTGGTGCATGGCAAGTGTGCAATGAATGTTCCTTGAAACTGATTTCCACTAGCACTTTTGAATACCATCCTATGACCCCCACCCTTTCTCCAAGTGATAGGTGTCTTTCTGGGAAAACCATGGAATAGAAGAGGAAGAGAGTTTGACCTTTTTCTGAGAAACCAGTGATGGACCACTATTTACACTAGTGTGTCATGATCTGCAGTGAAGTATGTATAAGGAATTTTTACTAATGATAGCTGATAACACCATCCGATTGATATTTGCTAATGATTTGCTTTTTAAAATTAGAGTAGATTCAAGTTTACCCCTATAACAAAAATCACTATCACTCTCTGTGTTCTAATGTACTTTTTGGTAGGGGGCAAAGGGTGAAGGCGTAGCCAAGCAACAGTGGACTGAGTCTCTTCATTTGCTCGCTTAGCCTCATCTTCGGGTCCTGGTTTTGGAGCCAGCAGGAGGAGGAAACCAATCCTAAAAGGCAGTGGTGTTCTACATTGAAAGGCTCTGGCACAAAACATCCTGGGCTATGTTATTCCCTGCTCACACACCTGTCAGCACGCTGGATCATGGGATGAAGGAAGAGACCTTGACAGTGCAGAGTATGAGCTGGGGAGACTTGTTTTTAGAGGATAATCCTGAGGGAGGGGGAGAGTCCAGTCCAGCGTGCATTAATCAGCCAGAGGGTGTCAGGATAGATGGGTTGTTCATTGGCAAGTAGGTGGATGAGCCTGTGGAGTGCCAGCCCCAGTAGCAACATCCCAGTCCCCAGTAAGCTGCCCAGACATGACTGGGAGCCCAGGAAGCAGCCTCCAGACCTTCTCCAAGGAAGAGACTGGCAAAAACTGAGAAAGATGTCAGGGAGGCAGGATCCCAGTCAACTGTGTAGGGTGTGGGGCATCGGGGACCTAGAATGCTGGAGGGTAAACTGAGGCAGGGCAGTAAAGAGGGAACTGGAAAATGGAGAAAGGCTGAGAGAATGAGGCCACATAGGTGTGGGCTCACCCTGGAAAACCATTGCCAGGGTCTTTGGCAGTAAAACTAACTCTAGACTCATCTACTGGTAGGGAGATAGCTCCTTATATGCCCCTGGCCAGGCGGGGCTGAGAGCAGGATGCAGATTCTCTCCTGGACCTTGTAACCTTCTCTAGTCTGGACTGTCCTCTACACCTGGCACACTGCTGCCTTCCTGGCCTCACCCTTCTCCCGTCTCCTCTATTGGATCCCCTATTTCCAGTTTCGCATCTTTTCCTTTTTCTTGGTTACTCCCTTGTTTGGGGTGAAGACATCCTCCAGTAGCTTTCTGAGACAAGGTACGTGGAAGGGGAAAATGCTTTGAAGTGTTGAGTATTTAACAATGTCTTTATCCCACACTCTCACGTAGAGTTCTGTGTTGGAAGTAACTCCTTCAGAATTTGGAAGGCGTTGCTCCTCTGTCTTCAGTTCCCAGAGCTGCCATTGAGCAATGCAGACTTTTACATCCCTCATCCCTTGTCTGGCTCTCACTTGTCTCTGGAAAGTTGTGAGATCTCTTTGTCCCCAATGTTGTGAAATCCCACAGTGATTTGCCTCAAGCAAATGTGCTTTCATCCACTCTTCTAGGCACTCAGTGGGCCTTTAAATCTGAAAACTCATGTCCTTCAATCCTGGGAAATATTCTTGAATTATTTTACTGATGATGTCCTTACTCATTTCCTGTGATTTCTCTTTGTGAATTCCTATTATTTAGATATGGAACCTCCTGTCTTCTCTAATTTACTTATCTTTTCTCTCATACTTTCCATTTCCTTGAGATTTTTTTTGTTTTTGTTTTTGCTCTACTTCCCAGGAGATCTCCTCAACTTTATCTTTCTCCTAACGAGGGCAATTTCCCTGAAAGTTTTTTTTTTCTCATGTTTTCTACTCCCTCCAGGGACTCCATCTCCTCCAATCCCTTTTTCTCTGTTTGTTTTGGTCTCCACCTTTTATGCTAGAGCCTCTCCTCAGCTGTCTGGCAGTATCTAAGAACTGGAGATAAAAGGCTGGCTGGACGTACAGGTGGGGTTTGCCAGTGTGAAAGCCACCGTGGGGAGAGCCATGTGTTGGGAACCCCTATCATCAGTCCTTCTACTTCTTTCTTCTTGGAACTAGTGAGATTCTCCAGAGAAGATCCTTCCAGTGCCGTGTGTGGTTGGCACACTAATGGTCCCCCAAAGATGTCCAAGTGCTAATCCTCAGAACCTGCGAGTATGTTACCTTACACGTCAAAGGGAACTTTGCAGTTGTCATCAAATTAAGGATCTTGAGATGGGGAGATTAACCTGTATTATCCAGTGGGCCCACTCTTATCATAATGATCCTTATAATAAGGAGGCAAAAGACTCAGAATCAAAAGAGGAGATATGACTATGGAAGAAGAGGCCAGAGTGATAAGGGGCTATGGGCCAAGGAATGTGGGCAGCTTCTAGAAGCTGGAAAGGCAGGGAAACAGAATCTCCCCTTGGGCATCCGGAAGGAACACAGCCCTACTGCCACCTTGACCATAGTTTAGTCTGAAACCAGTTGCACTTCTGACCTCCAGAACTGTAAAACAATAAACCTGTGTTGTTTGGTAATTACAGCAGCCTAGCGCTGAGAGCTGGCAGCGGGGATGGCCTTGACCTGCCTTGTGCAGAGATGCCCTCCACATCTTTTTATGTTCGGTATAGGGCTCTGCCTCAACCTACCTGTTGTCCTTCAATTCAGACAAACCCTGTTGAACATGCTTTCTCTCCAGAAAATAAATCCACGTGTCTGCCAGGTGGCCGAGGGACAACCTCCAGGAAATGTGAAGCAAGGGAGGGGATCTGGGGGTCTCACTGCTCCCCTCACCCCGAGTCCAGAAGTCCCTGAGCTGCCCATCCCTGGGCTGTTTACGGGTTCTGCTGGGGGCCACGCCAACTGGCAGGTCTCCCCACCACTGACTTGGGGTCAGGCTCCCTCCAGCCTCTTTTTCCCCTGCGTTCCAGCTGCTCACATGCTGCTGTTACCTTCTCTTCCTTCTGTCTTCATCAGATTACGCCTTTTACAAAAACTGTAGTGCATTGTCCAAGGGAATAAAACTAGACACGTGTTCTCAATCCTACACCTTGGTCAGGAAATCGTGCCTTCATAATTCCTTCACTCGTGAAATCTGAGCCTTCCGGAACCCTCTGTGGGGGGAGCCAGTGCTCACACCTCACACCCCTCTCTCTCCCAGTGACACTGGGTCTCTAGCAATTTGGAATGTCTCTTCTGACCAGTAATCAGGGTCTATCTAAGGCCCTCTTCCTGATCTATATCACTATGGTTCCTGAGGACTCAGAGGTATGCCCCAGAATGGCGGCAGTAATTGTGAAAATACCGAAGAACTTCCCTACTCATTACCAGTAACAGCTGTTCCTAATCCCCCCCCCAAACACAGATGCTCCTTGGATATACTAGTTTGCAAGGGCTGCTGTAACAAATAACAAAAAGCACAGGCTGAAACATCAGAAGATTATTTTCTCACAGTACTGGAGGCTAGAAGTCCAAGATCAAGGTGTCAACAGGGTTGGATTCTTCTGAGGCCCCCCTGCTCGGCTTGCAGGCAGCCGTCCTCTTGCTGCCTCTTCACATGCTCATCCTTCTGGGCGTGCCCCTGCATCTCCCTGTATGTCCTGATCTCCTCTTCTTTTTTTTTTTTTTTTTGCGGTACGCAGGCCTCTCACTGTTTGCGGCCTCTCCCGTTGTGGAGCACAGGCTCCGGACGCGCAGGCTCAGAGGCCATGGCTCACGGGCCCAGCCGCTCCGCGGCATGTGGGATCTTCCCGGACCGGGGCACGAACCCGGGTCCCTGCATTCACAGGTGGACTCTCAACCACTGCGCCACCAGGGAAGCCCTGATCTCCTCTTCTTAAAAGGACGCCAGTCAGATTGGGTCAGGGCCCATTTTCACTTAATTACCTCTATAAAGGCCCTGTCTCCAAATACAGTCACGTTCTGAGGTCCTGGGCATGAGGGCTGCACCATGTGAACGGTGGCAGACACAATTCAGCCCAGAACACTGGCCCTCCTCGATTGTGACCCAGGATTCTGACTGCTCTGTGCCCATGCCGTACCTGTGCTCACATGTCTGGAATAGCAGCTCTGAACCCTCCACATTCTTCATTTTCCCCTGCAAGCCTGGGCTATGCAACCAGTACTGCCAAGACAGCCACAGATCCGGACCCCCTACCTTGGAGCAGAATGGGAAACCATGAAACCTTTTGTGTTTGGCATGATATTTTTATTTCCTCCCAGCTAAAAATGTATTTTTTAATGAAAACAAGATATACTATGTACGCATATTGTGTATGGCTCTAAATTAAAAATTCTCATTTACTCCCTTGGAAGGTGTGGCCTATTTCTGGTCACATTTCAAGTGTCAGTTAGAAATGATAGTAAAGAATCTTTGGACAATAGCCATTCATACCCCAATTAGACGGATGTTCAAGAAAATGTCCACAGAGGGCGGAAATCTTCAGGGTGGAACACGTTACAGCGCATACAAGCTGAGGTTTTGGAATCAGATAGACCTGCATTTAAATTCTGCTTCTATCACCTATTAATTGTGTGACCTTGAACAAACTGCTGAGCCTTTTTGTTTCCTCATTTGTAATAACATGTGGCTTATGAGGTCACTTTCAGAAACAAGCCAGATAAGGTACAGACAACATCTACACAAGGTCTCAACAAGACAGTGGGTTGCTCCGGAAATGTAGCTCCCTCCCTTCCCCCTGGACCACAGGCCTACAGGGGTACACCCAGCACCCCACCTCTCAGACCCCTCCCCAGCTGGCACCCAGCCCCACATCTCACGGGTTCTCAATAAAATCCTTCATCCCCTTTCACCCAATGAAGAGGGTTTGTGCAAATCCTGTTAATAGATTCCTTTGGCCGATTCACGGGACAGGTTTTACATTTGAAAGAGTATTTGAGAGTTTCGCTCAGCCTTTCTCAGGGGCCCTAGGGAAGGTCTAGAAGCCTCTCAGGATTAACACTGGCTTTCAGCCCTCAGACCAGCTCCCTGTGTGAGCTAAAGCTCTTCTTCCGCCTCTCCCCACCTCCCAGAGAAGGGAAATATAAACTTGCTGTCAAAAGTTTGAAAAAAATTTAAGAGGAGGAAGAAAATAATTATTTACTGAGCACATTTGTAAAACTGTGTGAGGCACCTGATATCAACTACCTCATTTAGTCTTGCCAGCCACGTGGTGAGGTACACCTGCCTCCTCCCTACTTTACAAGTAAGAAAACTGAGATTCAGAGAGGTTCATTAACTGGGGTAAAGCTACACTGGATGGCATCGCAAGATTCAAGGCCAAGTCAATGCGACTGAATCCCAGCTCAGTGCTCTTTCCCATGTTGCAAGCTACCCCCCAGCCTGGGGGCCCCTGAGCCCTCCTGTCTTTCCCTGACCTTCCTCCACCCCACTCTTGTAGCATGCATCACTTCTTCTTTGTGTTATGGCTCCTCGTAGCTTTGTCTACTCTCCTTGACTCTTTGAAGCCAAGAGGGGTGCCTGATTCTGTCTTTTTCCTCTCACTTCCCCCCCACACTGCCAAGCATGCAGTAGGCACTTAGGATGCGTGTTCAATGGATGGAGAGTTAAATAAATGAATTCGTAAATAAATGAACATATAAATTAATGGACAGCATATTTCTGAATAAATGAATTTGGAAATGATTGAATGAATACACGAATGGATGGGTGTAGGATTAAGCACACGTAAGAAAAAGTGAACGCTGTACATACCCAAAAATGCATGCGTGCACCTTGATGGAGTGCGTTAATTAATCCATTAATGAATGGATTAATAGGCGAATGAATAAATATGTCAATGAATGTGTGAATTAATGATTCAATAATGCATTCACGAATGAATGAATATTAAATAGACGACTGAACATATAAGAGTGAAGGAACAGGAATACATAAATGAATTTATGCAAGGAGGAGTGAATGAATGAATACATGAATGAACTGTTGAATGCATGCATGCAGAAATGAATGAATGAGAGAATAAGCCAACAAATGGGTGAATGAACGCCTTCCCTCTTTCCCCCAGGACCACCCCACCCCCTTGAGTGTGCTGGTGATCAGAAAACCTACGATTCAGAGGGTCAGTTGAGATTCCAGGAGGCAGCGTTCAGGGCTAAAGGTCTGAGGGTGGGATTAAGGGTTAGGGCCCAACTGTGCATAGAATATCCCTTTGCTGGGAGTCATTTGTAGCAGCTGCCACATCTCCTAAGAACTGGACATCAAGGTGGTCATCAGGAGCCCACTGGGTCCAGCCAGTGGGAACAGTAGGTAACTGCTCCACAGGGCATCACAGCACAGCCAGTCCCCTTTGGCCCAGGGTTCCCTTTGCGCTACTCCCCACACTCCATCCCAGCACCCCACTCCACCCCCAGCCCAGAGTACGAGCCAGCAACCATAGAAAAGGAAATTAATTCTCAGCATGGAAGAACAGCCTCCTTTAATGAAGAGGCTGCTGCAATAGCTTTGCAGCAAGCGGCAACTCACATGTTCGATTACAACAGGTTGAGCCATTCCACACTCCCCAGTGCCAGGGCTCAGGGAAAGAGGGAGGGGGAAAAAACACACCTGAACACTGAGTACTTCCTGACGCAGGCAGCCCTGAGGTCCTGACTCCATCAGGATCTGAAAGAGCTGCCTCATCTCTCTCCAAAGAGCCCAGCGTCTTAACTCCCTTGCCTGCCCATCGCTGAGCGATGCTTTTGCTTCTTTTTTTTTTCCACTTCAGAATCAGAGCTACAGTGGGTTCTGAGTGACTGACATCTTCTCATCTCTTGGCCCTGGGAGTCGATTCATTCAGGATTGTGGCAAACCGGTATTTCAGGTCCCCTTGGCAGCCCCCCCCCTGTCTCCTGAGGATTGTGCTTCTGAAGGACCTCGTGGAAACAAGACTTCTGGGTGAGAATCAACACCTTCCTCTTTGTTCCTTTGCTGCCACATTCAGCCTGGGTTGCTGTTTCAAAGAGAGGTGAGGTTGGTTGGGAGGAAAGGCTGTCCTGGAAGTTAGGAATGGCACAGAAAGAGGAGCACCAAGTTCTGGTGCTCGGGGAAGAGGCCACCACAAAGATTCCTAGGAACACGACTTCCCACTGCAATTCTCACTCTGTCATTGCTTGTCTTATGATGCAACCTTAGAGTAATACCTGCAGCTGGAGGTCAGGGTGCCCGTTTAGCCTCAGACGTTTGTTAGTTATTGAATTAGTCATCTCAGTTGTGCACAGAATGTGGAAGAAATGTCCTTGATCACAGCCTCACAGCCAGACCTGAGATGGTGTGGGGAGGTGCCCTGCACATCTATGCATCTCAAGAGTTGTGGGGTCAGCGCTGTACTGTTTCCTGTGACACCCTTCATCTCCACCCCGGGTTTCCTTTATCTGTGAAGGATTGCTTGAAAATTATGTATTTTCCCATAAAGGGCTTTGAACGGAGTCAGAGAGATCTATATAGCTCTTCCCACCACTACCCCCCACTTTGGCTTGGGAGGAGCTGGCAGAAGGTGGAGGCGGCTGGAGAAAGACCTTGGCCTTGGTGACAAACTCCAGACAACAGCCACTGATGATAGTGATGTGCAAGTTACTGATTTTTATTGGACACTTTGGGGAATAGAGTTGTTTGTCAGGAAATGAAAGAATGTTTGTGCTTATAAAATTATATGGAAAATCAATGCAGTGTTAAGTATATTTTTCAGTTATTTAGAGTCAAGGACTGTTCTCCAGCCAATTCTCGCAAGCTCTGAGAGAGGCAGAGATGTCTGTAAGCACAGGCAGAAAGGTCAAGCTGCTGTTTATTGCTACTCTTCTTCACCTGGAGAAGCACCCGAGGGGCCATGAAATGATGCAGGCCGTGCAGAGTCCCAGATGCGGTGGTTGGACTTCAGTTATTAGCAGCGATGCTCAGGACCGCACTACACAGAGAGCTCTGAAATCTAGACCCATCTCTAGTTGTCCTGTTCGTGGGCTCCAACCTAGGGGATCTGAGCACTGAGTCCCTGTCACAGATGGGGTGGGCCCCCCGGGGGAGTTGAGAGGCCATAAAGCATGTTTCAGGTGAGGAGACAAGAGCTGTCTAAAATGTGAGCGAATAGGAACTTCACCTTGTCTTCGTGGCTCAAGAGTTGTGAACCATCAGTAGAAGCAGGTTCTTGGTGATCCTAAGTGGCATCTGGGGGTCTGTATACCTCTGGGCCTTGGACAAGGGGATGAAGCGGGGCATGGGAACAGCCAGGGCACCTGCCCCTTTGCCACGCATTTCTCATCGCACTATTGCCCAAGGTCTTTGACATGAAGGACTGAATAAGAGTCAGAAATCAAGGCAATTAGATAGAACTTTCAAACGATCAAAGATTGATAGCCAAGAAGCTACCAGCAAAACTCCTACTTGTGACTATAAATCCTGTATCAGATGATAATGAAATTATTTTTAAGAGGCTGAATTGGGAGCCAGACAGCCTGCTCTGCCACTCACTCCTCTGCTGGGTGACCCAGGGCAAATGACTGATCTCTCTGGGTTCCTGTTCCTTTGTCTGTATTCTTTGTTATAAGGAGGCCCTTAAGATGTCTTAAGATGTCTTCCTGCTCTAAATCCTGGGATTCTATGATGAGAAGGTCTTATTGATTAGTAGAAATGATAATGCAGTGAATGTAGATGGGGCCTGGACTGCTAGGGGTACGAATTTTGGTTCTGTCATTTATTCGCTGTGTGTCTTTAGGCAGGTCAGTGAACTTTCCTATGCTTCAGTTTCCTCCTTTGAAAAATGGTTTTGCTAGTTAGTTTCCCCCAACCCCCCAGACTGGAATTGCAGTGAGGATGAAAGGTAGTAATGCCTGCCAAACATCGAAGCAGCGCCTGTCACATTGGATACATGTCAGCTCTTGACGTTACAAAAATGGATAAAGAAAACAACACATTTTAACAAAGTGTCCTATTGCTGAAACACTTATGGGGATGGTTGTAAAAATAAATAATAATCTCAGCTAATTATTATCAGAGACCAAAATGATCCCTTTGTAACTTCATGATCTATACAGCTGAATGACTGCATTATGACATCTGCTGCCAAAAATGAAAAACCAAAAACCAAAAAACATTGTATCCAAATTCCATCTTTTCCGCTGTGCATCGGTTTTACCATCTGTGAAATGGGGGTAACAACCAAGGGCTGTTGGAGAAATAAATGTTATAATATCTATGAAAGGGCTCTTACACAGTGCTTGAGGCACTTGATAAATGGTACCAGTTATTATGTTAGTATTTATTATTCAAATCCATAATTTAAAAATAAAGATCAAAGAACAAAAATACTCTATATCTTTTTTAACATAATTTTCCTGTTACTTGGGTCCTGTTTTCTTCACGTGAAAGCTTCTCAGTTCCTCTCTTCTTTCGTTGACTTCTTCACTTGTTGTTTTCTAAAGTGATGAGTGGAGATAACGGGAAATATTATCTGGATTTTATTCAAGTATTAGACATTTCTCAAGGCTTTAACTGTGCTGCAAACATCACCCCCAAATGCTTATTTCAGGAACGGACTCTCCTTGCCAGAGAGCAGTGAAATTTAAGGGTGAACCGTCCTTGGCTGACATGACTCTACAGGTTATGATTGTATGTATGTCAGTTACAGACCCAAGCACGTCTGACAAAGTATTTGATGATTCAAACAAGAACCACAAATCCCTTGAAAATAAAGACCATGATTGGCCCGTTCTTATTTTTATTGGCATAGAAATGGATACAATATAATGCCTTCAGAACCTCAAACTACTATTTAGACTCCAGGCCTCATTTCAGGCCTGGGGATATGAATTCATGAACATTCTGAAACTGAAACCCTCATTTCCAAAAGGAGACTGAAAAAATTCCAAAGTCTTGTAAAATATACCGATCCAAGTTAGGAAATGAAAATACCACTATTACGTGTTTTCAAATTTACTTGCAATAGTCTTTGCTTGTCAATTTTGTCCTGCAAACCTCTAGTATGGGCTTCTTCTTCCATCATGGGCATGGATACAGTATCTCTCTCTCTCTCTCTCTCTCTCTCTCTCTCTCTCTCTCTCTCTCTCTCTCTCTCTCTCTCTCGCTCTCTCTCGCTCTCTCTCTCGCTCTCTCTCTCGCTCTCTCTCTCTCGCTCGCTCTCTCTCGCTCTCTCTCGCTCTCTCTCTCGCTCTGTCTCTCGCTCTCTCTCTCGCTCTCTCGCTCTCGCTCTCTCCCATGCACACACTCAGTGAATTACAATTTCCTTTAAACTTCTGATGAGCTTTCCTCCCATGCAAAAGAGAAAGGGGCAACTGGTTACAAGTTATTTTCTTAAAAACAAAATATACTGTGATCTCAACTATGAGGTGGGAAAAGCAAGAGTAGAAACAAATCAATAAGAATAAAAATACCATTCTTAAGGGCAGAAATACAACAAAATTTGAATGGTGGTCATCTTTGCATGGTAGAAATATAATTTTCTTTCTTTGCTCCACTTTTCTGTATTTTCTAATTTTCTGTGATGTATGTATATTACTTTTAAGTAAAATTTTTTAATATTTTAAAAGGAATTTTACATTAAGTAATGGTGCTTTTTCAGTATAACATGTTTCTACCCATCACATTAAATAGTAACTAATAATATTTCACCTTTGTGGTAGCAATTATCTCACTGGCATTGTACCCTACTTTTTTTTTTTTTCGGTATGTGGGCCTCTCACTGTTGTGGCCTCTCCCGTTGCGGAGCACAGGCTCCGGACGCGCAGGCTCAGCGGCCATGGCTCACGGGCCCAGCCGCTCCGCGGCATGTGGGATCTTCCCGGACCGGGGCACGAACCCCTGTCCCCTGAATCGGCAGGCGGACTCCCAACCACTGCGCCACCAGGGAAGCTCTGTATCCTACTTTTAAGAAGGTATCAGAATGTATTTTGCACATTACCACTTCCGTGGTGTGATGACAATAAACAGGCGTGCTCTGGCTGGCTTGTCCTGACTTTAGCTCTGGGTTAAAGCTTAGTTGTAGGAGGCTCATACCCCTGCCTACTGCGCCAGAGTCTGACTCAGCAGCTGCTCTGTGATGGGCTCTGTGGGTGGAGCTCTTGGGGACCAGGGTCTGCGTTTAGACTTTCCTGGTGGGGCCTCCAGTACAGGCTGCCTACGAGTTTTCTTTTCTGATTTGTTAATAACATCTTTTGGAGGATTTTTTTTTTCCTGACTATAAAAGGAATACATGTTCCTTATAGAAAATGTTAGTTAAACGTAAAGAAGAGAATAAGATCCCCACAATACTATATTTCCTCCACGCAGAAATGATGACTGTTGCACACTTAAGACTTTCTTTCCTCCTTGGGTGCATTTGTGTGTAGGGAACATTTTAAGCCATGAGATTACATTGTGTGTATGTGTGTGTATGTGCATCTGTATGATATGCATGTCAAGAGCCTTTTCTAATGTCATTACAGCTGTTTGTTTATAACAGTTTTTATGCCTGCATAGTAATACAGGTACCATAATTTATTTAACCAGCCCTCTTTCATGGGCATTTAGATCCCCTTCTTCCCCAATTTTGGTTAATGTAAGCAGTGCTGTGACAAACAGTCATAATTCCTATTCTCATCTTTGGCATTATTTCCTTCAGATAGATTGCTAGAATTGAAATTAACGGCTCAAAGAACACTGACATTTTAAAAACGTTTTATAGTCAAAGAAATGCGAAGTAAAACAATAATGAGGGGCAAGTGTGTGTGTATCAAACTGAAAAAAAGTAGAAGCATTTCCCACATGCTTACAAACATTGGGAATTATTTTTCTTCTTCACCTTTGACATATTGATACACAAAAACTAGTCCTTTAATATTGTTTTAATTTACATTTCTTTGATTATTATTGAGACAAAATTCTTTTTCATGTTTATTAGCCTTTTGTTTTTACTTTTCTATGAATTATCCTTTCATGACCCTTGTCCATTTTTCTACTGATTTTTTTCCTCATCAACTCATAAAAGGTCCATCTCTATTAGGATATTAAACCTTTGTCACTCTATTAAAAATATTTCCTCAGTGTTATTTGCCTTTTATTTTTTAATGAATGTTTCTGACATGCAGCCATTTAAGTCTTATGTAGTCAATCTACTGATAGCTCTCATTGTGAAGTCTTCCCTTTATTATCCTTAGAAGTGCTTTCTCTTTCAGAGATCAGATACTCACTTTAGCATTTTTGAGTTTGTTTTTAATATAAAAATCAAGCGTGAGCTGTGGCAAAGGATGAGTCCCATGAATTTTATCAGCTAGCTAGGACTTCAAGAGTCTCTTTCTACCTCTTGCATCATTAGAACAAATTGGGCATTTGCTCTTGAGACTTGCCCTGTGGTTCTGGGGATGCAGGCACAGGGCGGAACAGCAAGTGGGGATCTGAGGAAAAACCAGAGAACGGGAATTTTGAGTAAGTAGGCATGGGTGTTCCTACAGTCGTGTACCAAGTGTGATTTTTAAATGTTAGTTGCTGGGAAGCCGTTTGGCAGCAGGGCCTCCGTAAATGCTGGTCCTAAAACGTGAGTCTGAGAGAATCTTGCTGTGTGTCTACAAAAGAAGTATGCTGTTCGGTCAAGGTACCGCCACTGGAGGAATGTGGCTGTGGTCTCAGGTGGCAGGTGTGAAACTAAATGATTCTGAATGAGATCTTTGCTCTGGGTCACATCTGACCAGCTCGATTTTCCCGTGTCATTTGAAGGCAATGGTTGCTAGCTGGGAGCTCTGAAGCCAGTGGACTCTGCATAGAGGAGGAAGTCGGGGGCCCCTGAGTCCAGTTAGGTGGTGGTGGAAAGAACGTGGGCTTTGGGCTCCAAAGATCACCATCTGACTCTGCTCTGCCAGTTCCCAGCAGTGTGGCTTTGAACTTTACTTTCTATAAACTGGGGATAATGAGAGTTTAATAATAATATTAATTATTAATATAGTCAGCAGTCATGGTTATTGTGAATAATACAAAACTTTGTACCGCTGAACACCCATCACTTGGGCGCTTTGGAAATGAATTGATTTGCAGTATTTGTCTTTTGCCTCCCACATTATAAAGCAGAGGAGTGTGCATGTGCCCGTCTACCCAACAGGCTTCTCAAAGGTCCCTCTAGGGACCTAATTTCTACAAACTAAAATCAGGAGACGTGGCCTGAAAAAGAATTTGTATGAATTTATATGTATGAAAAATCTGACAGTGGTATAAAGGTAGAATCGCATCCTGTCATACATTTAATGATTTGCCTTTATTGAGAAAAGTAAAATGGCAGGAAGTGAGAAGTATCCTAGAAGATCAGGCATACCCTTATTCACAGTATTCAGTGCCCTTTACATCGGAAACTCTTCAGATCTTTCTAGAAGGTGGCCCTGTTTTTAATTGATCTGCATTCTTATCTGAGTATAGCTTGCACAGGTGAAAATAGTGATACAATATGTTATCATAAAAAGTTATTTTACATGACAGGCATTAATTATTAATATTTCCTTAATGTTTACAAATCCTGTGGCCATTAGGAATTAGTAATTAAATAAGAATATAAAAATAACAAAAGCAAAACTGCTGCTCTTTATTGAATAGCTACTAGGGAGGCACTGTACTAGTGCCCAAGGTGGAAAAAGGGGTTTGGGATACTTGCAGGGAGGAAGGACAGTCCTGTCAGTTCCATCAACTTTGCCATTAAGGAGTTAAGTCATATTAGGGAATAAGATACACATGTGAACATTTCAAGGGTGATGTCAGATTTAAGAAAACATTCAGTCCCCGCCTCCTTCTGAGTCATTTAAGAAATAGTGTTATTATCCTTAAGTATTTATGAATTTGACTTATATGACATACTTGAAAGGCAGTAAATAAAATGTAAAAATCAAAATGAAAGACCTTTAGCGTCACTACCTAGAGGTATAGAGTCTTGAAGGTACAGGACCCACAGGGCATCGGAGAAGCGGAAACATTATGGATGGCACGCAGGGCAGCCCCCTTGCTCTATAAATGTGGGGCCGGGCTTCCCAGGGGTCTATGACCTCCTCGGGGCCCACAGCCAATTCGGATCAAACCTCTCTGTCCCTTGACTCCTGGTCCAGTGCTCTTTCCTCCAGACCCTGGGAAGAGCTCCCTATGTACCCACACGCCTCCAGAGAGGAGGTGAAAAATCTGCTGAAGAGCCTGACAGAACTGAATTCAAATCACTCCCTGGCTGTGTAACCTAAGAGAAGTTACCTAGTCTCTCTGATCCTTGGTTTTCTCACCTGTAAAACAGGGATGTTTACAGATGATGCTCTCCCAGGGATGCTATGGGGACCACATGAGAGGATGTCTGTCTGTTGGGGCTCTTTGAGAACTAGGTGGAGGGCCACAAATTTAGTTACTCTTAGGGGACTGTGAAAATGACAAAGCAGGAGAAAAAGAGAATATCCCACAAGTTCTTCTAAGTCATGCAGATGACTCCTCTGGTTTCTTTTTATATATGTTTCTAAATAGCAAATTAGGTAGGGAAGGACCTATACAGTGGAGAGGTCTTTAGCTGATGCATTAGACCAGTGCCATAAAAATTTTCAACCCAAATAAAGGGGAAAAAAAGCATTGCTTGAAGGAGAAAAATGGATATTTCTCAAAACATTAAAAATATGTGTCATCTTGTCATGCCCTTTGCAGCTTTGTAAGCCTTTTGTTAGTTTGAGAATAGAATAATGCATTATGTAGAGGTTTATTCATAAAATCATCATGCTGGGCATTCTAAGTTTAAAGGTACCATCTCTTCAGACAATACTTACACATGTAGTAATTTAATTTGCTTAAGCAAAATACTGTAGTGTGGTCACGCATGCAGCTGCTGAACTTGCAGGGAGCTCTGAGCTCCCTGTTTGCACCCTGTTTAGAAGCGGCCGGCAGAAACCTGAGCCTCTCAGAGAACATCAGCATTAGCACAAGAAACAAAAAGCCAGGATTTCCTGGATTTTGTGCCCTTACACGTTGTAAGCAGATTCAGAAAGCGCTTATTTTCACAAATGGTGAATTGTGGGTAAAGTGGAGAGAAAAACTCTTTTCTGGAGACAACTTTTGCCACCTGGAACGTGGTCCCATCAGCCTCACTCAAAAATACGCATTTCTTCTGACACATAGCTGCAAATCACACCTCTGCCATTCCACCCCACCCTCCTCAGAAAATCTAGCGGTGTAGAAATGCTTCCATATGCTAGAAGCTGGTGTCTCCACTTTTGCTGAGGGGGAATGAAGAGAAATATAGTGGACTAGCCAGCTTGCATACACGAGTAAACAGTTTGCTGTAGCACACACAGATTGAGTAATGGCAGCCCTCAGAGTTAGCCATAAATAACTTTGCAAGCCTGAGGGCCTTGGTTCCCCGATTACCGAGAATTTGCCACAAAATGGCCTGTTAGCAGGAATTTAATTGACATGGGTTATGGAAATAATCTAAAACAGTGAAAATATGGCTTCAGAATTCTGAATTTAGAAATATTTGAACTGGGAGTTGACCTATGGTGGACAGACCTTGGCATCAGAAGCCTTGGGGTCTAGTCTCGTCTCTGCCACTAACCAGCTAGACAGGCTGCCATACCGCTCTGGGTCAATTTCATCAATGAAATATGAAGATACTACTAATAAAAATACCAGTATTACAGCATTGTTGTATGACAATTGGAATCAAGTAAGCAAAAGTGCTTTGTCCATTGCCCACATGAAACAGACATCTGTGTTGCTATTACTGGTACAGAAATGAGGAGGCCACAGGTACAGTGCAAAGAGCTCTGGCTATAGAGCCAGGCTCTCTGACTGTAGCTCTTGATTCCACCCTTTGCTTAAACTCAAGGTTTCCTGCCTCCTGCTTCAGTGTTTTCATCTGTACTATGGGGTTATCAACAATGCAAATTTCACATCATTGAGTTAATATGTATGGAAGGTGATGTCTATACAAACTACTTCAAAGGGACCATGTCTGCCTTTGCTCTCCATGGCATCCTTAGAGCTTAGCACACTGGTTGGAACAATGTAAACACAAATAAGTATTTGTGGAATGAAACGAAAATATGGTTCTCACGCTTCATGTTGTCTCAGAGCACAGGGCAGGGCCAGGTAATATGTTTTTTCCAACCATAAATGTCTTTTCAATTCCAGGGTTAGGCAAGTCACAACTTGTTTTGTTTTATCTCTAAAGGAACATGTAGCTTTTGCTGCCATTTCTGTTCCGCTGTCAGATTTGGACATGTCATCAGAAAGGGGAGGGAACACCATTCTATGCCAGTCTCAGGTTCTGCCCAGAGACATAGGGCTACTATGTAGCAGAGCCAGAAGTGGAAGTCAGGTCAGGCTAACCCAAAGATCTCCACTTTTCTTTCTACAGGAGTATATTTAACAACCTGAAGATCAACTGTTATCCAGAGGAAGCCCACTTGTAGGTAGGTGCTGGAAACTTCCACCTGCATTTATGACGGTTGTCCGCCTGGATGTGGGAATGGACACTGTTTTGGGATTTCAACACTCCACTGCTTACACTAGATGCATAGGAATTATAATAACATGTTGTTCTGCCTGGTTGTAGGTAAAAAGCTCTCTGTGACCCACTCTTGGGAAATTATTTCAGGGGAAAGTCAAATATTGTCTTCAACATCTGAATCATTCTTCTACAATAATTTCCTCATCAAAACTTTTTATCGGTAGGAAAAAATTATCAGGAAAGAGTCACAGATTCATGGAGACGTTAGAAAAACAGAATGGATGGAAAGATTTCCCCTTCAACTCACACAACCGCATGTCCCTGTTCTTTTGAGATCTGTAAGAGTAGGCGTAACCTATCAGACATATCTGCTCTCAGTGTGATACTTGCAAATATGTCTGAGAAGGAAATCATGAAATCGCTAAACCTTCTGGAGCCCTATTCCCCAGTCCTTGGCAAATGGATCCCATCTTTTTCCCCTTACCCTCAGCCTTAGACATCTTTGCTGATTTGACTAGCAAATCAAAACAGTTCTTTTCTTTAGACAGTTGTGTCAGTTTCCCTAAGAAAGCCTGACAGCTTGGGAGGCTTCTACATTGGCCATCGGCATGGTTTCCTTCTGCAGGAGAAAAAAAGAAATTTCATTTTTCACCACACGTGGATTTGCATTTTAAAATGTGCTGCATGCAACTGTAACATCATTTCATTTCACCTAATTAATGGCTATCATGGGTAAAGTACAGCATTGTACTTAGAATTCTGCACACAGAAAAATTGCTCCAGGTATATGTACAGAATGTTACTGATACAGATAGTAATGGGAGCTTTGATGATAACTGTGATTTTAAAGCCTTTTTAAGAATACCATGGGCATGGCTAAAAAAAAGCAGTGTGAAATGAGAATTTTTAAATTATATTTTATGAGTATAAAATAAAGCTGAGCATTAACCCTTGTCCATAGTAGATGTAATATTAGCTTAATCCTCATCCTGCTGTTCAACCTTGAGTAGATTTATTCATTAGTCTCAAGATATATTTATTAAGCCTGTACTGGGCATTAGGCATTACGGTAATCAACAAGACAGGGACCTGCCCTCTTGAAGTTTCCAGAACTGCAGAAAAGACTAATACTGAACAAGGCATCGCTAGTAATGCTGAGTGTTGCTTTGAAAAAAAAGAGTCAAGCAAAACAGGTTTGAATGTTCTCTTTTTGGGATCTGTTACAAATATCATTCTCTAGGCATGCGTTTCTTCTTTGCCTAGAATGTCCTGCCCACCTTCCCTGAGAAGGGAATCTTCCAGGCAATTGTCATGTTATCTCATGTGTTCCCTGGCCTCTAAAGGCAGAATTCGGGGCTTTTTGGTACTGTGTTCCCAGAACATGGTCCAAGTGCTTTTATCAAGAGGCTGTTTAGTACTAGTCTTTCAAGGGCTCTGGCACTGAAGTCAGGGTCCTTGGGTTTGAGTCACAGCTCTACCACTTATTAGCTACATGACCTTAAAGAATTAAGAATTATGTAGCCTCTGGCCTCACTTTCTCCATCTGTAAAATGGACACTTAAAATTGTATATAACCCTTCAGATCGTTGAGAGGATTAAATGAATTGCTCCTATAGAAAGCACTTAAAACAATGCCTGGCCCATAGTAAGTGCTTATCAAGTGTCGGCTCATGCTACCACAGCACTAATGAATACTTTATATGTGTTTAACCTATCGGTCTTCCTCCCTAGACCATAAATTCTTTGATATCAGGGCACTTGATTTATTCATCTCTCCATTGCTTGCACTTAGCACAGGGTTTGACACCCAGTAGGGACATAAGCAGTGCCTGCTAAATGAATGGAAGAGTGATGAGTCCCCACAAACAGGATGCGCATGGCCCGGGTCAAAGGAATTGAGGTCAAGGTCATGCTAGGAGCTTGGCTTATGCCACCCTATATGATTTTGTTCCATTTCTTGGTGAAGGACCAGTAAGGAAACAAAAGTCAGTGGATCTTTTGGACAATCTCTTGATGCACTCCTTGGCCCTTTTATTTCAATGCATGCTCTCCTCCGGTTCCTTGGACACCGTGGAAAATAACTGGCATTTCTTCAGATTCAGCTCTCACATTCTTTACATGAGAAAACAATATCATGTCTGTTTTTAATTATGCCAAGCCACATGTGTGAGAGTCATACAACACAGTGCAATTTTATTTTGTCAAGTGCCTTTCATCACAAGCTGCATCCCTGGCATTCAAGTTAAATAATAACTAATACAGCACAAGGTGTTTGGGGTGGTAGGGAGGAGGGGAGTTAAAGGACCAAAACAAAGGAGGAAGGCTATGAGAACAGGGGGCCTCTAGTCAGATTTTAAAGGGCCTGCAACTCTTCCTCCAGAGGTGATTGTTTCAGGCAGAATAACTGGAATGGGGACGTGGTTTAGCAAATGGCTTAGACAATGGCTTTGATTTCATGGTGATGACACAGTTGCACTGTATTTCTCGTGCTGCTCCGGAGCTCTTTATACACCATGCAGGGCTTTCTATTTAGCAAGACGTGTCTCAGCAGGCAGAACGCTGTCCCCCTCTGTATTGTCCGAAGAGAATCAGAGCAGCTACAGGGACTTCTGATGGGCACTGCAGAATCCACCCAGGTCCCAGAGTCAGGGAACGAGAGGCCTGAAATTGCAATATCGAGAACTGCATTTCTTGATACTCAGTTGGCCAGGCGTTATTGTAAGCACTTCACATACTTTATTTCAGGGGATGGCAACACGGGCCACAGACCCAATCCACCCAGGGCCTGTTTTTGTACAGCCTGAGAGCTAAGAATGTTCACATTTTTAAAAGATTGTTAAAAGAAGAAGTACAAGACAATATGCAACGGATACCTCATGTGGTCTACAAAGCTTAAAATATTTACTCTCTGGTCCTTTACAGAAAAGTGTGCTGATCTCTGCTTTATCTCATTAATATAGTCAATGAAAGAATGTGAGCATTTATTGTCCCCATTCTGTAATTTGGATACTGCGTCTTAAAAAGGATAAGTACTCACCTGATATTACCCAGCTATTCAGTGTAACTACTGCCCAGGGATCACACATTCAGCCATCTACAGGGCTCGGGCAGATAATATGAACGAGTACTATGGGCCCAGGAGGGGCTGTGACAATACAGAGGCGGCATGGCCCTTTCAAAGGACAGCTGCAACGCAGTTCAGGCCACTGGTGACTCTCCAAGAACAGTGACCCGTGTTGCTGATTTTCTGATCTTTCAAGGAAAGCCAGGAAACCAGATTTTTATGTAAATCTCCTAATTTTCAAAGGCTGGCAACCCAACTCAAAGTTTATTTAATGTTACATGGGTCACGCAAAACATGCTTGTGGGCTGAATGCCGCCCAAGAGACTACAGTTTGAAACCACTGTATATTATTGATATTATGAGTTCATTTGGTCCAACCCCTTCACTTATTATGAGAAAACGGAGAATTAGAAAGGAGGGTGAATTGACTAACATCACAGAGCTAGTAAGTGGCAAAAGCAAGTCATTTGATTTTATATTCTGAGCTCTCTCTCCTGAGCACTGCTCTGATTTCTAATTGGTAGAACAGATAGTTCATGAGTAGGAATAATTTCTTACAGACTAATCTAGACCACTAAGTGCTATAAGGAGATAACAGAAGTTCGGACGGAACTGAAAGGTACAGCTTAAAGATCATCTGGAGCCTCTGCCTCATAATTTTATAGTTTTGGAAGACCAGAGAGGGTTCCTGAAAAGCCCAGGGTCACACAGCTAAGTACAGAGGTGCATCTCTGACCTCAGATCCCAGAATTATTCCAGTGCTTTTCCTTGAGCCTCTGATATACTTGAATTTTTGAGATGCATCTCCAAAATCTCCTTTATTATGCCTTGCGTGACACACGAGCATGGTTCTAGCTGAGCCTGAGATTCATGCATAGCTAGGTATGTCTAGCAAGTTAAATGGATCATCATTCCTTCCACCCAGGTTGGAAGCTGGCCTGAGTTGACTTGCTTGCAGTGTGGTGAATTCTAGGAGAGCTGGGAGTAGAGGCTAATGAGGGGGGAGGGGGTACAGGAGGACAGAAGTTCTATTTCCCCAGGTCATTAAGCCTACAGGTGGCAGCTGACAGAGTTGTTTTCATAAGGAACCTGTGAGATTCAGTGCTACTGCCCGGGGTCCACGTGACCTTGTGTGGAAGACGGGCTTCTCCCTGTTTCTGCAAGAAACATGGCACAACTCTGCTGAGGGCTCGTAGGAAGGCACTCGGTGCCTTTCTACACCTTGAGGGTCCTGTGTTTCAGAACACCTAGAACTAGAACTCCAGGTGGAATGCTCAGAGAAGGCACCAGAAGCGGTGGTAATAGTGAAAGGCTACCCTTGGACTTCAAAGGTGGTGGGAAGAAGTGAGTGTCTTGCAGCCACAGCAGTAGAGAGGGCTGTGAGCACATAGGAGACATACTGGGACTCTTGGGGAATGTGTATGGTGGGGACATGAGTACCTGCCGGTTCTGCACACAGGAGAGGAAGATAGTGAAAGGGGTACCATTACTGTTCATATCGGCTCCTTTGTACCCTGAGAAATAAATTAGGTTCCATATGACACAGCTGCCATAGAGACATCTCAGTCTGGAGCCTAGTAAAAATGCAGTCCCTGGACCAGTAGCTTCAGGGTCACCTGGGAGCTTGGTAGAAAAGCAGAATCTCAGCCCTGTGCCAAATCGACTGAACTTGAATCTGCACTGTAACCAGATCCCCAGGTGATTTGTGAGCACATTAAAGTTTGAGAAGCTCTGGCCTTGGTATTAACAGCTCTAGACACATTGCAGGTTCTGATCTGAGATCTGTCACATCTTTGTTGTGTGATATTGACCAAGTGTTTTAACGTCTCCACTCCTCTACTTGCTCATTTCTGAAATGAAGATACTAATGGTACCTGTTTTTAGGGTCATTGTGATGTTTCACTGAGATAACATGTAAAGCATGGTGACTGATGCACACACATTCTCAGTAAATAGTAATTATCATCATTACTATTATTACCTTTTTTTTTTTTTTTTGCGGTACGTGGGCCTCTCACTGTTGTGGCCTCTCCCGTCGCGGAACACAGGCTCTGGACGCGCAGGCTCAGCGGCCATGGCTCATGGGCCCAGCTGCTCCGCGGCATGTGGGATCTTCCCGGACCGGAGCACGAACCCGTGTCCCCTGCATCGGCAGGAGGACTCTCAACCACTGCACCACCAGGGAAGCCCCACTATTATTACCTTTCAAAGTCCAGAGCTTGTCATCAAAGCATTTGTAAAGGAGGATTCTCTAGCTCCCTATGCATTACCTTCTCCCTCAGTAACCCAGTGAGCTTTCCTCCTACCCCCAGCACAGCCTACCAGCAATTTTAATCTTTAAAAAGGTGGCTGGTGTTTATTGATATCTTTCAAAGGGCTGGGAACTAAAAATACAAACCAGATAGCATCCCAGTTATCCTCACTACAACCAACAAGGCAGGCACTATTATATTATCTGCTCTTGAAAGATGAGGAAATTCGGGGTCCCAAGTTCAGGCCCCGGATACAGTGAAGAGCAGAGCCACAGTGCTTCTCCCAGAAGTAGCACAAGACCAGGAGGTGGTTGAATATCCCTTAAAGTGCTGGCCTTTGAGGCGTGGACTTCTGCTGCACATGGAGGGTTTACCATGCACACTTTCATCCCCGCTCCCTCCCCAGCACCTACTAAACTGAGAGAGAGCCTGTCATGCAGAGGGAAGTGAGTCAGAAAGAGAAAAACAAAGACCGTATGCTAACACACATATACGGAATCTTAAAAAAAAAAAAAAAAAAAAAAAATGGTCACGAAGAACCTAGGGGCAAGACGGGAGTAAAGATGCAGACCTACTAGAGAATGAACTTGAGGATACGGGGAGGGGGAAGGGTCAGCTGGGACAGAGTGAGAGTGGCATGGACATATATACACTACCAAATGTAAAACAGATAGCTAGTGGGAAGCAGCTGCATAGCACAGGGAGATCAGCTCGGTGCTTTGTGACCACCTAGAGGGGTGGAATAGGGAGGGTGGGAGGAAGGGAGACGCAAGAGGGAAGAGATATGGGAACATATGTATATGTATAACTGATTCCCTATGTTATAAAGCAGAAATTAACACACCATTGTAAAGCAATTATACTCCAATAAAGATGTTAAAAAAATGAGAGGGAAATGAATAAAAGGAACAAAACCACAAATGAGAAAAGAATTGGAAAGGAGACAATAACACTTTGGATCTATCAAGCAGATGGACAGGAAATAATTGACTTAGGCAGAACTGAGAAAGTAAAACCTAAGTGACCAGTGGCGAAAGCCCAGAATCTAAAAATTTTCACTGCTGAGCCCCAGGAAGACTCAGAAATTAGAAGCTCAGGCACTTCTGCAAGTGAGGGGTCTGGGTAGGGTTGAAAACAGGAAGATTGGTTGAATGTCTTAAGATTCCCTCCACTGCCCTGCTCTGCTGGGTTCCTGCCCCTCCTCCAGCAAGGAGAGGACTGGGTATCTGTTGAATGAGTGAGGCTGAGAAAGTCTGGACGTTTGGAAAGCAGCACAGGTGAGGGTAGATATTCTGCGCTGGAAACAGGAACAGGAGTGAATGAAATCGATATAGAAATGGTGAGACTGCCTCCCGATCCTTCCCCCATTAAGCTTCTAGAAAATCTTAGCAGCCAGTTTTGTCCCTATCCCCACCTCCACCCCCAGGAAGAGACTGGAGAATCCCCTTCTTGTGAAACTGGCCCCCGAGAAAAGACTTACAGATACTGTTAGGGAATCACCAATGAAATGACCGAGACAGATCATCCTCTAGGGAAGCCCACCAGGCAACATGCATGGCTCGTATGCCCTAAAATCTCCAATTCGTTTTTAGTTGATTGGGCATAGTTAACCGTAGATCACCAGTATCTGATGAGCAAAGCCCTTACAATGAAAAATAAACACAAAAACAAAATAACCTCTTTTAAAAACCTTAAAGAGCACAGAGGCAATGCAGGGAACTGTATAAAATTTCATAAAATGCATCATTAATATCCTTGGAGAGATAAAGATATGTACACGAAACAAGAACTGGAGGGTGTTTAAAGAGAAACACTCAACTGAAACAGGCTCCTGGGGCTCCCCTGGTGGCACAGTGGTTGAGAGTCCGCCTGCCAGTGCAGGGGACAGGGGTTCGTGCCCTGGTCCGGGAAGATCCCACATGCCGCGGAGCTGCTGGCCCCGTGAGCCGTGGCCGCTGAGTGTGCGTCAGGAGCCTGTGCTCCGCAACGGGAGAGGCCACAACAGTGAGATAAAAAATGTCAACAGATGGGTGGGTAGACAAAGCTGAGAAAGTATCCCAGAAAGTAGAACAAAAAGATACACATATATATATAAAAAGAGAAGATTAAAAAATTAGAAAGCGTCTAGGAGGTCCAATATCTGAATAAAAGGAGATTTGGAAATAGAGAACAAGAAAATCAGCAATGAAATATTTCAAACAAATCTCTCAGTTTCCAAAGTAAAAGAATCCAGAAACAGCTCAGCACATAGGAAGAAAGAAGACCCACACCAAGTGTCATACAATTTCTGAACACTGGGGAAAAGAGAAGATCCTAAGTTTTCAGAGGGGATTGATTAAAAAAGGTCACATAAACAGAGTAAAGAGGCAAAATGGTATCAGAAGCAAAATGGGAGCAACACAGGAAGCAAGATGACAATGGAACCATTAATGTCCTTAAAATTACAAGGAATTTATTTCCAACCTAAAATTCTATATCCAACAAAATCGGGTCTCGAAAACTCTACCTCCCATACATTTGCTCTCAGTGTGAAGAGGAAACAAAGAAGGAGGAAGACATGGGATCCTGTAAATAAAAGATACAATTACAGGAGCTCCAATAAAATTTCCAGGAATATGGTGGAGGGAGATCCTAGAACAAGAGCTATAACAGCAAGCCTAGAAAGCAACCAGTCCATATTGGAATCATTCAGACAAAGGGGAATTACATTTCTATGTAAAGGAAAGGAAAGGAGAAAGTAAAAGAAAGTAAATATAAGAAAAGAAATTGACAGATGATTTGATGGATCGGCGAGAACTGAGAGAAGATTTATAATTTGGTAGAGTTTGAGGATGAAACAGTGATAGATACCTAAAACTCTAAGCACATATGAAAAAAAAGCCAGTTATTAATTCAAGAGGGAACAAAAACTAATACAAGAATGCACATCATAGTACACCACATGGCTCAGCTGAGAATAATACTTACACAGTCATTATAATGGAAATACTAACGTTTAACCGAAACTTATGATGTAAGTACACTGAGAGGATGGGGAAAAGGGAATTGTCTGTGTAAAGAGAAAAAAGGCAGTTAAATTATCATCTTCAAGAATAGAAAGTATATTGATAATACCTAATAATTAAAAATCCAGATTCCAGTTATAAGATAAATAAGTACTAAGGAAGTAATGTACAGCATCATCATAAAAATAGTTAACACTGCTCTATGTTATATATGAAAGTATTAAGAGAGTAAACCCTAAGAGGCCTTGTCACAAGAAAAAAAAATTATTTTTCTATTTCTTTAGTTTTGTATCCGTGTGAGATGGTGGATGTTCACTAAACTTACTGTGATAATCATTGTATTGTGTACACAGATCAAATCACTATGCTGTATACCTTAAACTTTTATAGTGCTGTATGTCCATTATATCTTAACAAAACTGGAAGAAAAAATAAAGTTAATTCAAGCCATTTTTAAAAACCTAGGAATTGCAGTAGAACAGATTACCTGGTAATATAGAAATAAAAATAAGAAGCAGCTCAAAAAAAAAAAAATAGTGGTTGAAAGTGGTTGCCTCTGGGGAGAAGGAATATTAGGTAGAGTGGGGTGGTGAATTTCAGGGCAGGGGCTTTCTGTTTTGCATTAAAATCTTCGTAGAATATTTGACTTCTAAAATTAGGTTAATGAATCATTTTGATAAAAATAAAAATTAAATTGAAAAATAAGTATTGGCATTTCTATGGGCCTCCAAATCTCGCTCTAAAGAAAGCAAGTTCTGAGGATAACATTCCAAGCAGCAGGTAGCACACTGCAGGGTCTTCTTGCCTTACTGTAAAACGACAGCACGGTAACAACCATCTAGAGACAGATGTTACGCAGGGGAGAAGCATTGACCAAGCAGTCAGAGGCCCTGAGTTCCAGCCTTGATTCCATCATATGTGATCCTTTTAAACCTCATTTTTTTAAAATCCTATAAGACAATATGCTTATTCTGTCTGCTTAACAGTGCTGCTGTGATGATCAGTGAAAGGTAATGGATGTAAAATGATTTGTAAACTGTAAAGCACTCCACAGATGTAATAGAATATCGTTATTCTACCCACATATGATTGGCAGACAGTTTACTATATTATAATTTATACCATCTGGTTTATTTATGTTTCTTAGCAAATTTTTTCTTATAGCAAAAATAAAATGGGTTTATTCTGGAAATTTTGTAAATACTAAAAAGCAAAAAAAGGGAAACTAAAATTACCTTTAATTTTATCATCAAGAAATAATCACTACTAACTTCCATATGTTTGAGATATACATGCGATTTATATATTACATATTTATATATAGATGATTATCTAAAATAGATATTATGGCTATTTTCCCAAATCATTAAATATTTTTCTATAACATCATTTATTATTTGTAATGGAAGAGAGTTACAGATTGAAGACTGAAGAAGTGAAGTAAAAACTCAATTAGAAGTATTTGTATAAACTCATAGTGAATTTTCATTTTTAAAAAATTACATATTTCCGAGCTTCCCTGGTGGCGCAGTGGTTGAGAGTCCGCCTGCCGATGCAGGGGACACGGGTTTGTGCCCCGGTCCGGGAAGATCCCACATGCCGCAGAGCGGCTGGGCCCGTGAGCCATGGCCGCTGAGCCTGCGCATCCGGAGCCTGTGCTCCGCAATGGGAGAGGCCACAACAGTGAGAGGCCCGCATACTGCAAAACAAAAACAAACAAAAAATTACATATTTACTAAACCTGCCAATTGAAAAAAAGCTAGAGACAATACTAACCCAGTAGCAATGAGCAACACCTAGTAGCAATAGTATGGTTTCTAAATACCATTTCCCACTAAAAAGAACCAGGGGTCCTTAAAAAAAATGGATGATTTCAGGTCTGGCTTAGGATAGACACAAGATGAGCCTGGAGCACCTTATTATTCCGAAAAAAAGGAGGCTATCAAGGACTTGGGAGTCAATAAGAAGATGTTCCCACCAACCAGAGATGGGGCAACTGAACGTCAATATGAATAATAACTGAAATGAATAAAAATACATCAAATATATTTAATACGTGAGCTCATAATGACTCTTAAAAAGAAAAAAAAAAAAACTTCATTGCTTATCTCTGAAGGATGCTAGAGAACTAACTCATTCTTTGGAAACCTGGTAAATAAAGGAAAAGACCAAAACGTGCCATCTTGCCTTTTCAGGTAAGGAACAGAGTGTCATGAGAGGAAGACATCACCTCTCTCACAAGTATTCCAGTTAAAGTGAAAAAGGAATGCTCGAATTAGAATATGACCAGTGTACAACCTCTAATGAAATGATGAATGCTAGTCTAGGACACCAAGACTGCTACATCACAAAGACAGGTGGAGGGTACACAGCACCATCTAAGGAAGCAGTCTTGCCCAAAAGAAATGAACTCAGGCTTCTAGAATTTACTACCCAGTTTATAGGAGAATATAAAATGTAGAAGAACATGTTTAAACCAGAAGAGTGCAATCAGTAAACTCAGATTACGGGAAACTACATGATAAACAACCT